>NC_143261.1:42541609-42693124 GCF_984573655.1 Nuphar pumila
GGTCGAAAAATGGCAGTCTTTTGACTGCAATGTTAGAAAAAAATATATATATATATATATACATAAGTATGTAGTTTTTTTTGAGTTTTGGTGATTTTTGTCCTTCGTTTGCATGTTGGGACAGTACTACCTGTCCGGTTTGTACCCGTATGGGACAGACCTCACTAGGTGCACATTGGTCCGAGCACGAGCTCGACCAAGTGCACCTAGCTGATCCTTTTGGCGCAGCTTATGGCTGTCGGGCGCTAGGCGCCCTACTTCGCTTGGCGCATCCTTGGCAGGCTGTGGGCTGGACCTGGTCTGAGCCCTTTTTGGGTCAGACCACGGGTGCAGGCCCTCCGACCGGTCTCTCACCTGTGCTTGACCCAGTTGGGTCTGGACCCACTGGGTCAAGACTATTGTTCGGTGGGCGCCACCCAAATCTGGTGTGGGCGCCCCCTTTCTGTTGGGTGCACCTTTGGTGCGGGTGTGAGCTCAACCAGCGCCCTGGTCCGAGCCCACCTTTGGGTCAGACCAGGGGCTTCCTTGTGACCCAGTTGGGTCTGGTCACGGTTGGACCAGACCCGCTGCGTGGTCTTGGCCGGCCCAATTGGGCCTAGCCTTGTCGAGCCACCGTGGGGCTCTCCTTTCGTTTAGCCGGGTGCAGATGCACCCGGGAGAGCATGGTGTTGGCCTTCAGGCCAGTGCTGCAGCCTGGCAGCACTTGGTCTGCACATGAGGTGCAGACCAAGGTCGATGTAGATCTGGCGACCCTGTTGCAGCAGGCCCCACCCGAGCCTCGCTCATCTTTTCCCTGTTTGGCACCAAGTTGGTGCCAAGTGCTCAGGCACCCGGCAACTCCGTTGCCACTCGGGTAGCTCTGAGATGGACCCCGGCTCCTGGTTGGAGCTGCTTGCGGACTCGAAACGGGTCCCCATGTTACCCATGGAGTTCTCGCGGAAGTCCACCGGTGGCGACAATTATCTCCCTCGTTGCCGCTGGCCTGCAAGCGGAGATTTGCTTGTTAAGCGAGAATGTTCGCTTCTAAGCAATGAAGCCGTTGCAGCCTCGGGCTTTTGTTGCTCATGCTCCGCTGTCCCATCATGGAAGCAAGATGGTTAAGCTCGCGACTGGCGTCGCGTCACACACTTGCGTGTGTTTGTCCGTTTCGTCGGACCTTTCTGAAAGATAGCCTTGTTCGTGCCCCGTCGTGTGGGCAGAGCGCGACCATGCCTTGAGGATTGATGATGTGTTTCCTATACAAACGAAATTAGGTTGAGTCTCACTTTCCACACTCGCAAGTATCAATTTGTGAGGGTCCTTTGCGGAAGGCTTCGCTACGCGAGCTTTGCTGCGATACGTCGGTTGGAGTACGTGTATTTGGGAAAAATATATATATATATATGTAGTCCAGGCTCTGGACGCTCTTCGCATATACAATGGCTACCGTATATGCATTTTGAACCTTGTACCGCTCAATAATAGCGAGTTGTGTCGTTTTAAGAATATATTTGTTTGTATCGTTGCCTCGGCTTGATACCTGTGCGATTGATTTTGACTTTATGACCTTTCTTGTTTCGCACGTGGGCGTTGGCACATCTTGACCGTAGGTTACTGAATGCGGGTAGTCGAGTGTTATTTGTTGATTCATGTTCATATGTGATGATTGCTTTACGCACAAGAGGCGTGCTTCACACTCGACGTGTCATACACTTAGAGAATCGAACACCATCTGAGTATTAACACAGTTTGACCCGTTGAAGTTTGGGACTCGATTGGAGTCTTTGGGTAGTGGCCCACGATTGTGAGAGAGCTCACGTACTGTGATACCCTAGAATGGAAATGGTAGTGATGTGAGATCGCTTTCACCGGCAACGTTCTCTTCTTGGGTCGGGTGAAGCCGAGCACGTGGGTGACATGGCTAAGACCTCGCTTCGTACCCCACGGGGATAGCGAGGCATTTGAAAAGTTTAAATTCGTGCAAGAAGGCACGGGTTGGGTACGCTTGTATTGTTATAATTGTAAATATCGAAATACGATCACTTGTTACTGCTGGGTGGAATGCCACTTAGCCCTTGCATGTGTTCACACATGACTAGGAGTGAGATATGTAAATATTAACATTTACGGTTGATGGTTGGGCAATTATACCTTGCAGTTATCGACATGTATGTCATATGGATTGTATGTGACGTCAGTACGCGTACGTATGCGGTGATTCACCCTTGGCATTGAGCTAATGCTTGTCACATCTCTGAGTGTCATATATGGTTATCGCCTGCGTTGGCAAGGCCCTTTACTATGCTAGTAGTGCTGGAGCACGTAAATGTCTGAGTGTGATCTCGACATTTCTGCTCGTGTTGCCCTGCGGGGAACACCAGGCCGGATGGGCCTAAGTACCTCGAAAGGAGGAATTGTGATTGGATACGCATAATTATGCCTAATTGTGGTTTGGTGTACACGATAATTTTCATCATCGTAATGGCTCCTTTAATTAAGTACTTTACTGCTTAAATGTCCGATTAGTTTTGTATGCATTTTCTTTGGGCACACGACTTACCTCATGATCTGTCCCGTCAGTACAAAAGGGACTTGTTACGTATTTTAGAAATATATGCTTGTTTTGAGACGGGTTTTTAGAGGTGATGAACTCCGTGGCAAGTTCTTGTGGGTGATAGACCCATCTTGTGAGTTGAGCTCACCTGTGCTAAGGATGTGTGGTTACACGTATTTTTCCTTATAGTATATCCCGTATGCCTTGGATATATAATTAATGAACATTCATTGTTGCCCTGGAATGCGAATGCTAATCGTTTGGTCATGATAGCGCTGCTCATTCTTGTTTCGTGATGCTAGAGTTGTAGCTTCCTTGCTTACTCGCTTAGATGGTTGCCGTCACTGTCTATGTTGTTCGTGTTCGACACTGTCACTTATCACTTAGCAGTATTAGCTACCTTGCTTACTTACTCAGATATTTGACGTTACTGCCTAGATGTTTTAAGGCTTGACTTTGTCGCTTATCACTTAGTATTATTTTTAATTCACTGCTTGTGTTGATACTGTTCTTGCGCTTGTCTCATGCTTGGTTCCTTAGTCGTTTCGTTGTTTCAGCAGTTGTTTGGCTCAGCCCTTTGTTTTGCTTAGTTCCCTCGTCTCATTGTTCAGTAGTTGCGTGTTTTGTTTTTCCTTGTTCAGTTCGTTGTAGTAGTTGTACTTGCTACTTTCACTGTTGCTTAGACTTGTAACACGTACACTTGCTTGACACACGCACTTGTACTTTGGTTTAAATGTCTCTAACTGTTCCATCATGTTAGCAGTAGCCTGTTACTTGTAGTTTTCAAGCATGACATATCTGTATCCTGTTTCATGCTTTATACCTTATGTGTTTCCTTAGAAATGATAAATGTATGGATGGTTTATCTCACCAGCTCGCAAGAGTATTGACCCCGTTTTATGGGGATACAGGTGTTTGGCTTCTAGTGGTGCGATGGAGCTCGATGTGCGGCGAAGGACTGAACCCACACTCTAGAACTTGAAGATCTTGGCAGTGGTCTTTGGAAAAGGGAAATGATGTATATTGCTCACGTATCAATTTGTAATAAATAAAATGTTTCTTCTTGTTGTTTCTTCCTGTGACCCGATCAGAATTTCCAACTGTTTTCCCTTGCCAGTTTTCCTTTTTGCGCAATGCTCTCAAAAAAAAAATTACTCTGAAAATTTAAGGATTTTCCAAGTTGGGATTTTGGGGCGTCACAGATAATCCTAATTCATACTAAAATCTGATGATATTCCTGTCAAATAGATGGCACTCGATGGTGCCTTGGGATTTTGTATGGGAAGTAAGACTTAATCTCAGAAAATACAGAGGATATAACCCTCATTAGGGGTTCATTTTGCCATCAAATGCTGCAATTTTGACATTGTACGCATGGCATTTCATCATTCTCACAACCAAACAACGTTGTAAATGTCTTGAATCTGAACAGGTGAATGATAGCTTGACATCATCTACAACATGATTTGATTAACAAGATCACTAGAGAAACCTATCCCTGAAACGATAAACCAAGGAATTTCACTAGGTATCTACAACACGTTTCTGCACTTTCTTAACAGTTGAATTTGAGAATGGCCCCTGGAAAGTTGATTGGCCAAAATGACTCAGCTGCCTTGAATGGCTTAAGAGACAACACCGAAGCATCTTCCACATCTGAGTATGAATGCATCAACTTTATTTACGATTTTGGCAAGAAGATGCCTTATGATACTTCCCGATGTTTCTTTATTTTTTAGGCAAATCTAAAGGAAACATGTCATGGCATTCCAAAATGCAGAAACATTGAGGTTTCATATAAAGCCAACATTATTTTGCAAGATGCAAATGTAATCATTGAGATGCAGAGTATAGGCTGAATGTAAAAAAAAAGAAAAGAAAATGGCAGTAAGTATGGATTGAATCCAATATTCAGAACAATAAATTGAAATATAAGATTAATGTGATTACATGTGCTGAAATTGGTATGATTTTGATGTTCACATCAAGACATGAATCAGACAAACACTAGAGAAGTCAAAAGTGGTAAACAGGAAAAGCTGATGGCTACCAAGAAGTGCCTAAAATGCAGACTGGAAACCAAAACCCATGAGAGAATAAGAAAAAAATGAAAGGAAAAAAAAGTAAAGGGAATGATACTGATAATGAAAATATTGTTTCGGAGGAAGCAAATTGCCAGAATGAATTGGCAAACTCCAGATTGGCATTTACCAAAATGCTATCTCAGAGAATGTCTATTGCTGATGCGAGTTCATTCTTTCCCAATTGCAAATCGCCAAGGCAAAACAACACGCAACAGAATCAAAATACGCTATTTAAAAAAAAATGAAAAGAAAGAAAGAAAAGAAAAAAAAAAGAAAAAGAAAAAAAGGAACCAAAAAGATTAACTAAGATTGGAAGATTGAATCTGAAATAATATAAACCAGAGTCTACTCTTACCCAAATCAGAGAGATCTAATAAAATAAATTGCGGAATTGAAAAATGAGTGTTGGAATGGACGAATCTCGTTGCTATTGCACAGGGTGGTTTGAGATTGCTATTAAGCAATCCAATATCACCTGTAGTGCGTTAATGAGAATAACTAAAAAAAAATGTAAAAGGAGGAAAGAAATGGAGAAAAACCAGAGAAACGAGATAAAGGAGAGAGAAAGGGATGACCACTAACCATGAATCAAACGTGGTATTGCTGGTTCCGGAACTGTTGCACTTCCTTTGGTTGATTGAAGAAGCAGTGGGATGAGATTGGGAAGATATGTTAACGATCGTTCGTGAAATGTCCCAGAAGAAGAGTGGATGATCTCAGAGAAAGATGGATGCCAGAGGAAAGTGGATGCAATGGGTGCAACTTAAAGAAGATGGATGCCTGACCCCTTCTCGATGCTCTCTTTTATAAGCATCCAAAGGATCGAGAAGGTAGTTTAGGGATGAACGGGTGAAGAGGGATCAGGAGGATCGAAGGGTAGAAGACCCATTGCCTTCATCGCCTTCTCTCCTGTGGTGTTTCCCGCAACAGATGGCCGTTAAGATTTTTCAAGGGAGGCCCAACCTTTTTCAAAGAATTTTTTTAAATAACGGTTTTGCTTTCTTAAAAATTCTTTTTAAACGTGACTTTAGCTAAAGAAAGGGTTTTCAAAGAAAACTGGGAGTTTTCTATCATCATTTTTTTTTTTGTATTTTTGACATAAAAACTCAAAAAGCTAAATGACTTTAATTTAATTTTGCAAAAGTCTGGAAATATTTATAAAAGGAAAGATTTTATGAGAGTTTTTTATTCAAAACTTGAGGAAACTCTCGAGTTTTTGAATCTCGAATCAAGAAATATAAAGTTGTGAATCCAGACGGATGATGGACGGACTGTCCGAGCCATTCAAAAACTATTTTTGGTATTTTGTAATTTTGGTTTTAAAAGATTGGATAACGAGGCTCAGGTTTGGATTTAAAACACTGGGTTCGGACCCGAAATCGATTTTGAACGGATCAATATGGTTTTTATTCCAGAAAATCTGAAGAATGACTGAAATTTAGCTTTAAAATCGCTTTGATTTTCTCATAAGATGGAGTCAGGGGAAAAAGGGTCATTTTGCAAATTTTTAAAAAATTTGGGGTGTTCACAGATGCCCCTCTTTGCTACTAAGCCGGTTGAAAGTCGAGCTTAGTGGCAAGGGTAACACTCCAAATTTTGAAAATGCTCCAGTCAGCAGATCTGAACTAGGTGTGGAAGAATTATTTTGGAAACATGGCTTCTCAGGCTTAAAAACCTTATCCTGAATGGTTTTGGGGGGATGAAATCCTCGAATATGATGTGATCAAATGATAGAAATGAGAAAATCGTGACAGGACTTTGAGTGAATATCCCAAAATGGTGAAATAAGAGTTTTGGTCAAGCCTCATGGGTGAGACAAGATACGCTTTTGGAATAATTCAGGTTTAGCCCTTATCCTGGATGGGACGAAGATATATCAAAAATGAATTGAATGAGGAAAGGAATATATGAGAACCTTGATGGGACATTTTTGAAAAATGCCTTGTGAGATGAAGCTCAAGAGGAAATTCTATCCCGGATGGATATATGAAGTATGAATTCCTCGATGGGAAGAGCCATGATGGGATTGGAAGGAAACATCTCGTTAGAACGAGGAATCTTGTTGGAACGAGACTCAGGTTTAACCCAAACCTGAAAGGAAGATACCTCGCGAAGCGAGGTTCCGGGTTAACTCTTAGTCTAAATAGGAAATCTACCATACGGGTTTCTCAAATGGAGAAACCATAATGGGACCTTCGGAATTTGGACAAACAAATCCGAAAGAGGTTTTGCGAAAGGAGAAATATAGGGTTCCCGAGAGCTTTTGAAAAGGGGGAAGAAAATGGGGCGTCTCATTGCTGAGACTGAAATGGCTTTTGAAATCAGATGATCTTTCGCAGAAGGTTCAGGTTTGACCCTTATCCTGAGTGGGGGTACCATACGAAATCCTAGACTGAAGAAACCGCGATGGGACAGGAAGAGATACTTCTTATGAAGGAAGCAACTCTTCTGGAAAATATAAACAACGCTAGGTTGCATCAAAATGGATATTGAACATTTATTTCATTTTTGGAATAGCTAGAAAATTTTGCCAATAAGATAAATTTGTCGTTGTTTCAAACACTTGAAAATGTGTAGATGGAATTTTAATAAGATTGACGAAAATTTGTTTAAAACTTGACATAAATGAGCAATAGCTTGATAAAAATTTGATCAAAACCAAAAGTGAATCAAATGAAATGAAAAATAAAGACCACAAGATTAATTAAGAATTAACAAAATTTGAGGAAGAAGAGCTTTCGCCTAATCCTGCCTGCATATGATGAAAGAAGATGATTATAAATCAAAATAAAATGCCCCAATATCATGGAGAAGAATGTGAGAATTGATAGAAGATCATTGTTTTATTGAAATGGCTCTTTAAATAGTACAAAAGGCTCTAGACTGACAATTCTAAGTATAAATTTTCTTCAGATGCAGAGCGTTGATAGGATCTGGCATTTTCACTCCATCTGCGTTGATTAGCCAATATGAATTGCAAGGAAGTGCTTCCTTAACCACATAAGGGCCTTCCCAATTGGGTGACCACTTGCTCCGTGGTCGATGGTTGAGATGGGATGTTGATCTGAGCACCAAATCGTTGACCCAAAATTTTCTTTCGATGATGGACTTGGCATAGTGTCGAGCTATCCTCTATCAATAAGCTTGAGCGTGCTCTGTTGCCTTGAGCCTTTTTTCATCTAGTAGATCCAGCTGCACCAATCTCTGCTGCTGATACTGATCGAGTGGCAATTCTATAAGGGAAGCAAATTTGAGAGCGGGCTTTTGGATGTAGAGGGGTAACACCACTTCAGTTCCGTAAACAAGTTCCGAAGGAGTGGCATTAGTCGGAGTCTAAATGGTGGTCCGGTATGCCCAAAGTGCGTCATGAATTTTCTCATGCCAGTCTCGACCCGTTTTCACAGTCCTTTCCAAAATACGGATTAGAATCTTATTGGTAGCCTCTGCTTGGCCGTTCCCTTGAGGATAATAGGGAGCTGAGAAATGATGGGAAATTCTAAATTTAGAACAAAATGTTTTCATCCTCTCATTTTTAAAATAGGTTCCATTGTCTGAAACAATGTCATGCGGAATGCCGAAGCGGCAGAGAATGTTCTTGTGAATGAAAGAAACTACATGGCGGCCTTCTACTGTGCGTAGAGTAACAGCTTCAACCCATTTGGTGAAATACTCTATCGCAGTCAGAAAGTATTTGTGGCTGTTGGAAGCAGAAGGAGTAATCGGGCCTACGACATCGAATGCCCACATAGAAAATGGCCAAGGAGAAACAACTGATTGAAGATATGTGGCCGGAGCATGAATGTAAGGCGCGTGCAATTGGCACTTGATGCACTTCTTCACAAATCTATGACAGTCCTGCTGCATGGTATTCCAAAAGTACCCTGCTCGAACGATCTGCTTGACGAGATTCTGATAACCAACATGGCCACCACAAATCCCTTCATGTGCCTCTTGGATAATTTCCATAGTTTCTTCTTTGTCTAAGCATCTTGCATACTCAGAACTGAAACCACGGCGGTAGAGGACATTGGCAAGAATGAAATAACGGGTAGACATACGCTGAATCACACGTTGCTCCCTTTTTGGCATTTCTGGTGGCAATTCGCCAGTCTCAATGAAATTCTTGATATTTTGATACCAAGGTTTCTCCTTCTGATCGACCTGGTTTACTTGCACAACTGAAGCAAAAGCAGGTTGCTTAAGTCTGCCAACTTCGAAAGAACGACATGACTCGCTGCCTTTGAAGGATAAAATGGAGCCGAAGCTGGCTAAGCCATTGGCTATCTGATTATGCTCTCTTCTGATGTGGCTGAGCTGAAATTCTTCGAAACTGTCTACAAGAGCTAGGACGATCTTCTGATACGAAATCAATTTGGAATCTTTCACTTGCCATTCAGTGTTAACTTGACTGACAACAAGTAGTGAATCACCAAAGGCATGCACTCTCTTGACATTGAAACTTTGCAGAATTTTGAGGCCTTGTATTAGAGCTTCATACTCGGCCATGTTATGAGTGCATTGAAAACCAAGCTTGAGGGAATAAGGGATCATTTCTTTTTCTGGAGTGATCAGCAAGACTCCGATCCCTATGCCAGACATTTTTTTAGAGCCATCGAAAAACAAATTCCAAACTGGGGGCTGTTGGATATTACAAATGTGTTCATCAGGAAAATTATCCTCTGCTTTAATCTCTTCTGTCAAAGGAAAATTTGCCAACTGATCTGCGATCGCTTGGCCTTTAATTGACTTTTGAGAGACATACTCTAAGTCGTATTGCATTAGAAGGACTTGCCACTTCGCAATCTGTCTAGTGAGAAATGGTTGTTCCAAAATGTATCTGAGAGGATTAAGCTTCGATAGGAACTTGATTTCAGAAGCCAACAAGTAATGTCTCAACTTTTGGCACATCCAAACCAGAGCTAGACAAGTTTTCTCCATTTGAGAATATTTCTTTTCATAATCAATGAATGTTTTGCTCATGTAGTAGATGACGTGCTCAATCAGGCTACCCTCTTCATACTGCGCGAGGAATCCACCACAGGCATTCTGATTGACAGAAATGTACAGTAAGAGAGGCTTTCCCAGCTTAGGCGACTTCAAAACTGGTGGATTAAGGAGATATTGTTTGATGCGCTCAAACGAGAGTTGGCATTCTGGTCCCCATTGAAATTTAACTCCTTTTCTTAGCAAATGATTAAAAGGTTCACATCTCATGGCCAAATTAGAGATGAACCTGCGAATAGACTGAATACGCCCTTGAAGATTTCGTAGTTCTCTCAGATTAGTTGGAGGCGGCATATCAATAATGGCTTTTGCTTTGGCCGAATCCACCTCGATTCCTTTCTTGCTGATAATGAAGCCGAGTAATTTGCCAGACTCAACTCCAAAAACACATTTTTGAGGGTTAAGTCTCAATTTTCAGAGAATAAGTCTTTCAAAAACTTGACTAAGAGCATCAAGGTGATCCTCTTCTTCTTTAGACTTGACAAGAATTTCATCCACATATGCATCCATATTCTTATGCATTTGATCGTGGAAAATAACGGTCATCGCCATTTGATAGGTTGCCCCGACATTTTTGAGGCCAAATGGCATCACAGTGTAGCAAAAGGTTCCCCATGGAGTAGTAAATGAAGTCTTCGACTGATCACGAACAGCCAGCTTGATCTGATTATAGCCTGAATATCCGTCCATGAAAGAAAACATGGCATGACCTGCTGTGCTATCGATCAACAGGTCAATATTGGGGAGCGGATAATCATCTTTCAGGGTAGCTTTGTGTAAACACCCCAAATGTTTCAAAATGTTGTAAATATTTCCCTTTTTGCTCCCGAACCCATTTTCTAAGCAATTGAGTCAGTTTTAAATATAAATTCCATTTTATTTCTCAAATTTTACCGAAAGTAAGTTCATTTTATATATCTGACTCAATTTCGGATCCGGGTCCAATATCAGAATCCAAAATCTGAGCTTCGTCATCCAATTTTTAAAACAAAATACTCAAAATTACCAAAATAACTTTTGAAAAGCAAAGACATGTTCGTCCGGTATCCGTTTGGGTCCATCAAATTACATTTTTCGATTCGAGGAATTAAAACTCGAATATTTTCTCAAAACCTGGGTCAAAACCCAACTCCTGAAGAAATTTCCCCGAAATGGTCAGAAATTCTCAGAAGAATACTCTTGTAAATATTTCTCAGAAAAATATAAAAAAAATTAATGTTTAATCTTTATTTTCTCACAAAATCTTATATTTTTATTTCAAAAAGTACAAAAAAATGGAAAATGCAAATAGAAAAAAAAAACAAAAAAATTTGTTTTGAAAAATCACTTTTAAAAACCATTCTTTTACAAAAACCTTTTGAAAACCACCCTTTTGAAAAATCAGTTTTTTTTTAGAAAACTTCTTTTGCAAAAATTTATTAGGAAGCCCCCTCTTTGCAAAAACTTGAAAGTAAAAGGGCCCCCTTTGAACCTGTTTTTGGGGTTTCTTTGAGGACCCTTGAGGAGAAAAGGGGATGGCCTCTTCTCTCGACCTCTCTCGCCCGAACCTTCCATGGCCATGTGCGACCTCCCTCCAACAGCCGATTCTCCATCTCTCATCCATCGTTAACAAACCCTCCATGAACCCTCCGATCACCCATGGCCTCCCTCAGTCCATCGATCATTAACCACCACCTTCTTGATCTTTCTGGTCACTATATAAATACCAAGCAGCAAGAAAGCAAAGGGATCGGATGACATTCGCTGGTCCCCGTTCCTCTTGTCTGATCCCCTTTCTCTCAATCGACTTTCATCCTCCTTCAGCGGAAGAAGCCCTCCAGGATAAGCACGAAGCCTCAGCTCCCCTTTTCAGACCTCCCCCTCCAGAAGGACTCCAGCCGATCCCTGCAGAATCAAGCACATCCGGTGGTGCTGGATTGTTGATGACAACCTCAGTCCGTCCCGTGCGAAAGTAACAGGACCCTCATCATAGGACATCAGCGATCCATCTCCCTCCATTGAACTTCTCAGGGGTTCAATCTCTATTTTCCTTCAAAATCGTGGTGATCCGTTTGGGTAAATACTCCTTTTCCTTCGATCATTTCCTTTTCGGTTTCCTTTTACTCTTTTCAGATCCCTGTTAACGCACTATTGAGTTCATTTTGGGTTGCTCATAGCAACAATCAAAACCCTCTCGTGCAACATTGAAGGGAATTCTCCAAGTTCCCACATCTTTCCCTCATTCAATGCATTTTATTTCTATTTTATTCCATAGCCGTCTACTTCATTTCATTTTATAGATTGTGTTTCATAGTCATTTACTGCATTTCGTTAGTTTCAGTAAAATTCGACTATCCTTTGCTTCATGTTATGGGGTTAGAGTTGTTTTTTTTTTCTTTTCTTTTCATGAACTCGTTTTATGTGTAAGATCCTATCTGGATTACTATAAGTAGATTGCAGTATAGTTTAGACTAGATTGTGCAAAGTTCGATTTGTGCCACATCCCACGTCAAATCTGCTAAGATCATTCGGCTGGATCAATCTAGAGTATCGATCTGTTGGGTTAGTTTATATCACCCAATTTGTGGGAATTAAGTCATTAGCACAGGTTTGCCATTAATTCCTCTGTTTATTTCATTTAATTCATCATCATCATCCATGTCTCTTTCATACTATCCGCATGCCACACACACACCTTGTGAAAGCCCTGGCGCACTGGGCAGAATCAGACTGATCGACATAGTGTAAAAGGATGTGGCCTGATGCAATGATGGGAGTTACCTCAGAAATTTGGGTTGTAATAACTATATTGAAAGTTTATTGACCTGCTAAAAAAGAAAAGAAAAGAGACATCCGCTTGGGTGGGGCGAGAACAACCAAATCAGTGGTGGGAGTTGTCGTGGAATATGTTGAATTAGTGATCCGAACATTAGCTCCTTGGTCGACCACAGACTGTCATACAGGGTTAAAGTAAAACCAGGTTGTTGATATACATATGGCAGGGTAACACCTTCTCACCTGTGTAATGTTCGTTGCATTGTATATGTCTCATCTCCTATGTACCAGCCCACCTGATTTACTTACATTTATCTTCTGCAAAAAAGCTACGGTTCATCTACATACTTGCCTGCATATATATCATCCACATTTTTTTTTTTTATTCTTGTTTTTACACTAATCAACATTGTAATTTTCTTTTATCGATTGTTACATTTTCTTTCTAATACTATGATTTCTCATTTTACTCTGTTTCATAGAATTCAGATGCCTCTCTACACGCCATTGGTCGCGTTCTTCTTTTCCTTTTTCTCTCTCTATCAGGACATTGTTTAAATCTGATCGATTACTTGAATATTAATGGATTGTAATTAAGCTTTGGGAAGGTCTTGGATAGTTAACCTGATCATCGGATCTCTTCTGAACACTGACCATCGTTGATTGGTTATTTTACTATTAAGTTTTTGCAGCTTCCGTGAATTCCTGGTATTTAAGTATTACCTGAAGTCAATAGAGATTCCTTCAAAAGGGAATATAGTGATCAACAACCTCGAAACTGTCCAATAAGCTGCTCGAGAGGGACTAAACGTGGATCTGGATTGATTCCTGTCAGTTGATTCCCCTTTCGTGAAGGTTGAATACAGGCAAGTAAATTTTTTTTTTTTTTTTTGAATTTGCCTCCACTCTTCTGTTCCGCAATTTGAATTTATGTTAGTATGCTATCTATCTTGTTATATTTATTACAGCCGTGAGAATGTTCTTTGCTAGTTGGACGAATCACAGGGAAGCCAACACCTTGGTTTGCGTCATGTCTTCATGTATTAAGTGTTCCGGAATTATGTCATTACCAGATAAGGCTGTCTCTAAGGCTCAGTGGTTTTGCATACCTCAAGATATTAAAGCTTACACCGAAATTTCATCCACATATCTTTATTTCTTTTTTTTTTAAGTTTCGTCATCATTTCATCAAGCATTTTATTTTAGGCAATCACTTCTTGTATCGTTTCCTTTTGCTCTGAAGATTTATACTCTGGAAGGTAAAAGGATCAAGCACAGTTCATACCTGTTGTTTGTTGCACTCATTTCCTTATCAGAATACCATGAATTTGCTCCCATTATTGTCAGTGAATTTCTGCTCCCACAGGATTCATAGGTGATTGGTTTCTTACGTTCTTTGTTAAAGCATGATCAGTATACAGGAACTACCCTCACTGTCATCGTACATATATCAGTTGTAGAGGAAATGCCCAAGACAACCTTTTTTTTTCTTTTGACTCCATGCGACAGAGAGTCAAGGAAGTCACCATGCTTCAGCTCGCGCAGGAGATGATTCAAACCCGGTCTGCTTCCCATAGGTCATAAATCCTGCTAAATGAGGAAAACATGCATTACTTGACAGCTAGCACCCATCTTCCCAGCAATGCTTTTTGTTGATGCCTGCTATAAAACATTATCTCTTGTTTGCCCACCCACTTTTCTTGTGTCATCTCACCTCCATTATTCATTACACATCACATTGTACCAAGTGAATATTGTTGTTCAACACTTGCCTTCCCTGTGCATTGCATCCATCTCACGCATCCAGGCACCTCACAACTGCAACAGTTAAACTGCATTATACACAGCAGTACTTGTATATTGTCATTGTCAACTGCTACCCATTTCCTATAATCAGTTTCAGCTCCACTATCTTTGCCTTATAGCAGCCCCTGTTGCTGCTACATTCACTTTAGCTCTTACCATGAAATGCCGATCATGCTCTCTTTGTACATAGGCATGCCATTCCAGCGTAAGACATTGCTTCATCTTCATAATATTGTTGCAATACTTGCAGCAGTGCTCCCTGCTCCAATTTGCCATCCGAGTACTCCCCTGCTGTGGTAACGTTACCATCTTAATCGAGGTAGCTGGTTCAATGTATGTGTATCATAGGTACTCTCACTGCATAAATCTCCATTTCAGCTTGGTTCATCTACACCAACACCCATCATTTCATTGACATCTCACTTACTGCGTTTTTTTTTTTCCTTTCTTTTCTTCACAACATTTTCACTTGCATATTGCTGTGTACAAATTTTTTTATTTATTATGTTCTCTGCTGTATGGCACCACTTTCATGTCATCCTTATGCCATGTGTGCTCACTGTAGCCTTATCACCTACTGTCTATATGTTGCTATTCATTGCACCAGTTTTATTCTTTGTTCATCATACACATATTGTCATATGCATCCTCCTAACGTGGTACAGGTGGAGCATTCTATATTATGTATATACATTCCTTGAGCATACTACATTCACATAACTCCATGAGTATTCCTCATTTGATGTAGGATCTGTCCTGTATACTTGTTATTTGATATAGGTACATCGTTCCATACAAGCATGATGCTTAGGTGCATGTACACTTGCAATTTCCATAATAATGTAAACGCAGTGATATTCATAAATACATCTATCTTTAATATAGATATCTCATCTAAACCATAGGTAGATAAAACTTTGATATAACACATCCCTCCATTCCATTTCCCTTCTTCTTTTACACTAATTTCGTTTTTTTTTTCATGAAATATCGAGAAATCGTTGCAATTTCTTCAGATTCAGGATTTTGTCATTTCCAAATTTGTAATAGCTAGATGTAATGAGAATTTACATTTCCTGTCTTAGATAGAATGAATGATCATTGTAAAATACCATGAAATACTTGTTTTCATGCTTTTTGCCTTTATTTCTCAAAATCTCACATTGGTGAAACACGAATGGCACGTGCACTATTTCGTAAGAGGTAAATTAATCCTAAGTTGATGATCCACATCAATGGCCATAATGAGGGTGTGGACAAAACTTAGTATTTTTATCTTTTACAAAATAACATTGGATCCACACTGGATCCGTTTTCAAAATTCATCATATTTTCCTTAAATATTTTCTTCTTTTATTAGAATTTAACTTAAAATTAATTCAAAATATATACCAATGGCCATACTCAGGGTATATTGAGAATTAATTTCATTTTAAATTCTATAAAAGCACCAAATGTGTTTCATTCTTCACCTGAATTTAAATATAGATTATTATATAATACATTCAATGACCATAGTCAAGGATGTATTATATCTTCAATCTTATTTTAATTCATTTAAAGAATGGAATAGCTTTTCAAAATCCAATTTCAAAAATTTAAATTCATTCATCATTTAGACAGAATTGCATCATATTTTCAAAATTCTTTTTCATAAATCCAAGTGATTCTTTCCTTTATCAAATCCTATTCATAAATTCAAATTCAACTCTATTTTTCAAAAGGATTCAAGAATTCAATTTCAAAGTCCCATTTGACTTTGAAACTTCAGGATCAGCTTATATCCAAAATTCAAATTCTAACTTCAAATTCAAAGTCCAAATTGACTTTGAAATTCACTTGTATATCCAGAATTCCAAATCTAAATGAAATTTCAAAGTTTAGATTAACTTTGAAACTTCTGATTCATCTTCAAACTCAAGACCGAGCTTATTTTTCAGAATTCAAAGTCTGAGATTGATTATGAATCTCAAAGCTTGACCCTTCCTGAATTTTAAATTCAATCTGGGTTTTTAAAAACCAGATTCATTTTCAAAAGTCTTATTTGGACTTTCAAAAACCCAAAATCCATTCTAGGATCCAGAATCAAAATTTCACCTTGGATCTCAGACTTCAGATCCAAAAATTTCCTTTAGGATCCAGAATCCAATTTCACTTTGGATCTTAGACTTCAGATCCAAATCCATCTTAGGATCCAGAACCCAATTCTACTTTGGATCTCAGACTTCAGATCCAAGTCCATTTTAGGATCCAGAATCCAACTTCACTTTGGATCTTAGACTTCAGATCCAAATCCCTTCTAGGGTCCAGAGTCCAATTCTACATTGGATCTCAAACTTCAGATCCAAAATCCATCTTAGGATCCAGAATTCAATTCCATTTCCAATTTTAGATTTCAAAGTCCAATTCCATCTACAGATCACATCTGAATTTCTTAAATTCATCCCTATTTTTTAATACCATCTGGATTTCTAAGATCCCTTTTAAGTCTCCAACTTCAAAAATCTAAATTCAATTCCATCTCAAGTCTTCGTTTCCTAAATTCAAAGTTCAAATCCGAAGTCCATTTCTGACTTTGAAACTTTATTTTAAAGCTTCAAGTCATTCCTTCTCATTTATTCTTCCAACTCTGATTTACTTCAAAGATTTAGAACTTCTCTGATCTATCTCAAGTACTAAGTTAGATTCTATCATTCAAAAACCATTTCTTCACTCCATTATCAAGCATTTGGAGTTTTTCAAAAACATCTTTCAAAAAGAGCATACATTCTTGCATTGTACAAGCATTATTCTTTGTGCATTTAGATTTAGAATAAATTCTTAGATAATATTTAGGCAAAACAAAAGGCATAGATTCGATCCTTGGTTCGATTACCCCTGGTAAAGGCGCCAGGAATGGTCGAACCTCGTACCGACGAACGAATCCCGTCTCTCCATTTTCCCGCAAATATTTTTAAAACGGAGGCGAGTAATTTTCTAAATATTTTCAAATCAAGGTCAAGTGAAACCCCGCAAAAGAGTTCCTCTTCCCTCTCTCTTTCTTTCTTTTCTCTTCTCCCTTTCTTTTCTTTCTTTTACTTTCCTCCCTTCAAAAAGGAGGAAAATAGAGGTTAGAAAAGGAAGAGAGAGAAACCACAAGAGAGAAATTTTTTTGCGATGATCACAAATTTGGCGACCGTGATGGGACTTCGTCTCCGTCTGGTCGAATTTATGCCTTTGCTTTGCCTTTATATAATCTAAGTCTTTATTCTAAACATATGTCAGCTACATTTTCCAGGCAAACCTTAGGAGCCTAGACTCTGTCCTAAGCTGACATCATTGCATATAGGATCTAAGTATGGTTTGGTAGGACTATATTGAGGAGATTATTCCATGTTCACATTAGACTTAGGTATTAAATACAACTCTCCTCAATTCTATGGATTGAATGCAAACAATGTATGCAAGTGTATGCTTCTATTCATTTAAATCTATCTCTTTAGGAATTGCATTAGAACCTTCTGATTTTATTACATGTTGATCATATTTTGAAAACCTCCTTACCTATATTGTCCCGGTCTTCACGTTGCTGGGATGTCTCACTGAACCATAGTTCAGGAAAGAGCCTCACAACTGAATCACTTATTTGGGTTCGCGCCCCCCTACCACGTACCTAAGGGCCATAGTCCGAGGTATATCGGTAGGTGCTCAAGGATGTTGGGAAGCCCTTACCTTAGAACCGGAGAAATATCTCATATGACACGTACTTCGAGCTTCGGCTTGAGTATATCGGCATACCTTGATTGAAATCAAATAATCTAAAACCATAGAGTTAGGATTAAGGTCCTACAAGCTATTTCAAATATTGCATTTAGGGTCAGCCTTTAGGGAGTGCTGTGTGTGCATCCTTGTTTGTGTAGCTCTGATTGTATGATGTTTTCCTTATGTTCTCCTATATATATCAAACCTTTTCTAAAACCCTGGGTGTACTATTCAAAATTTCCCTCTATTTTCAAAAACCCCAGGTGCATGCTATTTTCCCTTTACCTACTTTCTTTTCTCTTTTGTGTCAAAATTTTTCTTAAAAAACCCTGGAAGGTCTTTTTCCAAGTCCCTTGTTCTTTCCAAAATTTCCAGGATTTGTGTCTGTGCTCCTTTTTCATCAAAGTCTGTCCATAAGTCCTGCAGTTTATCTAATTCTCTTCCTCTCTTGCCTCAGTATCATTCCGATGGCATCTGAATCTCCCGATGTTATCTTTCCCAGAGATCATATCTTCTGTCAAATGAGGGATGGAACCCCAGATCATCGGGTCATCCAGTCCCGCACTTTCTTCCCTAGGTGGTACTATTCTTGGTTTGCCACCTTCTCGCGTATGTTCCCAGACCACTTGGATGATTGTGGATTGGAGATGGCATCGGCAGTTGGCAAGCGAATCATCAACGGCAGTCTGATTCAAGCTATGGCAGAGCGGTGGAATCCGCGTACCTGCATGTTTTGGTTTCCATGGGGAGAGATGACTTTGCTAATGGATGAGTTCAGTGACATCATGGGATTGCCAGAGCTAGCTGGTCAGCCAGACGATCCGGTCGAGCAGCAGTTCTTGATCAATGTCAAAGGGATAGATGTTCGAGAAGCATTGGCCAGAGCTACAAGGAGCAGATCTTGGCCTCTCACAGAGATCAACGGAAGTCAGTTCATCGACCTGTTCGGACTCTACCGCAAGTATGGGGCCTACGAAGAAGTCGATACCTTGTCTCGAGCAGCGAAAGAAAGAATTCAACATGCCATGGTCCTATGCACAGTGGGACTGGCATTCTTTCAGGATGGTCAGAATTTCATCGATGTCAGAGTCGCCAAACTTTTTCGAAGATGGGGAAGTAAGCAGACCCGTCAGCTTTCGGTGTCCATGGCAGCTCTAGCCTTTCTCTACAGAGGTCTAGCTCGTTTCGCCCTCAGAGAAACCATTCTGGTGGAAGGATGCACGTATGCCTTGCAGTCATGGTTCCTGCAACATGTGCCATCAAATGCCAGTTCTTTCAGATTCAGCAATAAGCAGCCAAAGTCAGCCATTCAGTACCGAGCTTTGATCGAGAAACTGCATCAGGAGGAGATCGTTTGGGACTTCTTTGACAGAATAGAGATTGTTCCTCGATACACCTATGCTTGTGACAAGCACTACAGATTGCTCGGCCCTTTCTTCTGCGTCGACTATCAGCCAGAGAGATGTCTTCGACAGTTCTCGCAGCGGCAGATTCGTGTCAACACCCGCTTCCCGACGGGCCGCATGCCAGAGTTCGATCTATGGTCGGATCAATGGTTTGGGGCATACCACGTCACCAAATACACTTGGGACTCTTTCATTTCTTTGTCTATATTTCCTGGTCCTAGTGTATCATCAGAATATCGAGAATGGTGGCAAACTGTCTGCCCACCTTCTCTTTGTATTTAAATTTTGTCATCAATAAAAATGTAAACTTTTGTTCTAATAAAGAGTTTTTTATGGCCAAATTTTATTTTGTCACAATCCTCGGAACAACCTCATCCCCAGTGATGAGACTTCTCTCTTATATTCTTCTTCGATTATCTCTCGTCGTGATGGACGACCTCGCTGTTATCATTGCAAAATTTTTACTTTTGCAAGTCAAACTGACCTTTGAAAAGTTTTTGAAAATAACTCGCCTTCATTTTAAAATACGGAAAAATTCCGTAGAATGGGACTCGCCTGTCGGTACGAGGTTCAACCATTCCTGCCACCTTTAACAGGGGTAATTGAACCAAGGATCAATCTTATGCTCTACTCTATTCAACTTGTCTAAATCATATTCTAATTTCTAAATGCACAAAGAATCAGGCATGTGCTATGAATTTTCAGAAAATGCACATTTGAAAACATGATGTTTGCTTTGAATGATTGAAATTTTTAGAAAATATAAATCTTGGAAATGATATCACATGAGAAATCGTGAAATGGGATTTGAAATATACTTCTGAGAGAAATAAAAATCGATTTTGAGGAATCCTTGACATTTGGTGAAAATCGATTCTGAGAGACTTGGTTTCTCTTAATTCAAACTTGGAAATTGAAATTCTAACTTAGAAAATTTGAGTTTGGAACTTGGGAAATACTTGAAATATCCTTTGAAATTCAATGTCTTTGGGAAAATCGATTTTGCTATAAGACTTAGGAGATTTTGAGAAAATGAACTTCTTTGAATTGAAATTTGAATTGGAATTGGCAAATGCATGAAATGAATGAATATGGATTTGAGGAATTGAGAAATACTTTTTGTATTTTTGAGAAATGCAGTGCATTTTTGAAGTTAGCCTAAGAGTGTAGGCTGAATGTGGCTAATGTGAAGATCATAAATCTAGATATCCTTCATGTTCTGACTATGGCCATAAATATGAATTCCACCAAGTTTATAAACTTCATAAAAGCTAATGCATGTGCCATTCGTGTAGACCATGGTGAATTTGTAAAAATATGCATGAATCATCATCCATCACACATTAAAATTATAAACTATATGCAATGCAACCTAAGCTAAGCAGGAAATGTAAATTCTTATTCCAAAGTTTAATTACAAGTTACATCACTATTGAAATTTAAATACATGAAAAATAAAGTCTTCAATGTACCTGCAAAACTAGAAAACTTGGTTAATGAATATATGTTGGCTTTTCTAGATTTATCCAACAATATCAGGAAATTGTTGGATTTTGCTAGATATAAGCCATTTTGCCATGATTCCCTTAAATTAAAATGATAAAATATGAAGAAATAATAAAGGTAAAATATGAAAGTTCGAAATTGGGGTCAAAATGACCAAAATACCCCTAATAACAAGACTATGGCCTTGAAATTAGGGTTTTCAAAAAGATATTTTGATAAAATGCAAGTTTTGAAATTTGAATGGAATAAACTCAAACCAAATATGCTATGACATGATTAAAAATATGAAATTAGGGTTAGGGATTTCTAAATTTAGGTCAAATGACCAAATTGCCCCCGATAGCAAGACTATGGCCTTGAAATCAGGGTTTTTAGAAATAGATTTTGATAAAAACTTAGGTTTTATGCACTAAATGAAATCAAATGAGCACAAAATTAAACCTAAAGCATCCTAATATGATTATGAACATGATTAAACCCTAAAAATATATGCCTATGCACGAAAATCCAATAATATCACAAATTTTATGATTTTTGCAGTGTTTTTGGATCTTTCAGGAACCCGATTTTGCAATTTGCTTAATTCAGCCATCAAATGGATTCCAAAATCCATAAAAATTGGTACCTGCACTTGTTATAACCCTAATGTCGAATTGGAATTATAAAAATAATTTTTTGATATTAAATTAATCCGAAAATTGCATTAAACCCTAAAAATATGCTATTTTTGACCTAATTCACCAACCAGTCTCAGTCCAAGACCTGAACCAGGGATCAAATCTCCATGGAAATTTATTAAATTTTACAGAGACTAACTATAAAGAAAAACAGAGATTTCCCAATTTACAGATCGGAAAAATGATCTCCGGTTAGGGAGAAACCCTTCTGGCAATCTGAGCTAAAATATATCACTCTTAACAGGGATTAAAACAGCTATTCCAGATTGAAAATACAGACATAAATAGAAATTATACATAAAAGTATCTGAACTTTTAATGGTGAACAGTAGATAGAAAAATAACAATACTCATTTTTTACAGATCTAAAATCGGATCTGTGGTTTGGGATTTATGACTGACACAAGTCTGATTAGGGTTTTGGTAAACCCTAACGAGTTTTAAATTTAAAAACAGATTCTCTAAAAAGGGAAAAATACTAAACAGTGATCAAAAAATCCGAAAATTTCACAGAAGACAGATATACTCAATGTGAATCCATATCACTTTACAGATCTAAAATCGGATATAAGATGAGAGAAATATCATCACAGCAAGTTACCTTCTTGATTTTAACCACGATTTTAAAACTTTAAAAACCCGATTTGATGTCTGATTTTTTTGACAGGGTTCCCGAGATCCAAAACCTCTGATTTTTCTACAGTAACTCAATAACTCATGCATGCATCACATATAAAAAAATCAGAAATAAACAATGAGTGCTTCAATCCGAAATAACATCATCTTTACTGTTCTAAACCTAGAACACACAGAAATTTAAGAGACTTAAAAAACCATGCATTAACTAATGTAAATAAATAAAATAAACCATAAAACAGTAAATAAAAATTATTTCTATGCTATAGAACGTAAAACAAACATGAATAAACCATGAAAATAAAATAAAAACAGGGAATCAATGGCTGGAATTTGATATCACCTTTAAAACATAGATTTAACCCATTAAAAAGGGCAAATCATATATTTTATTGGTTATTAATGCAAAGAATCATATTAAAATCAATTCCAATGGATTAAAATCTCTGTAAATCACCCAAAACAGGGTTGGATCACCTTCTTGGATCGTTCTTGATGGTTCTTGAGGTTGAATCCACGGTTTAATCCATGAAGATGATGGCACCAATGGCTAAATCATGTTTAAAACAATGAAAAACATTAAATAAAAACTAAAAATTAGAGAAAATAGTTACCTTGAGGTTGCTGCAATGGAGGAAGGGCTGAAGAGGAGAGATAAGCTCCAAGAATCCAAAGGAAAGCCAATTGGGAAAATCGACCCCCTATAGCCTTCTATTTATAAAAAAAATTTAGGTTAAAAATTAAATGTTTTTAAAAAAAATTGGACTCTTCTAAGGGGGGCGATTTTGGGGTGGAGTTACCTAACTACCCCTAGTCTAAATTATCCTATTTAATACCTAATTAACCCCTAGACTCTCCTAAAAAATCCCCAAATGTAATGCCACTTGGCATTTTCTCACATTGGGTTTTTAAAACACCTTTAAAAACCTTTAAAAACACTAGTTTTAAAAACTAACTTTCAAAAATGAGTTTTTCAAAATGGTTTTGACTCTTCTAAACCTCTAACACTAACCATGTAAGACCCACAATTTTTCAGAAAATATCTGAATAAAATTCATGAGGCATTTACCGGTAAAAATAGCATTTCTTCTCAGAATGCGAAACGAATCAATTCCTGCGAGCCAGTTATACTTAGGATATTCGTCGAATCGCGAATATATGCTCAAACACTCTGGAAGCCATAACTTCCTACCTGAATGAAATCAAAGGATTCCTGCGAGCCAACTCTCTTAGTTACGTCAATACGAAGGGAATGGCATACTCAAAATTTTTCGGAAAAAATTGCCGGAAACCCGAAATTCTTGCGGGACCCACGGAAATATTGGTGGGCCCCACAGAAATATTCCTCAGAAAATATCTGGTGGGACCCACAAAAATATCCCATGGAATATCCAAGTGGGCCCCACACCAAGGAACCTCTTGGAATTAAAAAGAAGCCAAGGGGGTAGAAGGGGCATGAGAAAATCCAAGAGGAGGTGGGCTTGGGCTATAAATAGCCCTCCCCACTCTCTCTCTTCTCATAAAAATCAACCCCCCCTCTCTCTCTTGCCTTCTCTCTCTCTCCTAAACCTCCCCTACCTAGCCTAGCCCACCTGAGCCCACCTGACCTGGTCTGAGCCTGCCTGACTTAGCCTGAGCCTGCCTGACCTGGTCCTAACCCACCTGACCTGGGTCTGAACCCACTTGACCTGGTCCAAACCCAGTTGACTTGACTTGAACCTAGTTGGGTTTAAAGTCAAAGTCAAAGTCCTTTTTAGTCCTAATTCCGGTTTGGGTTTCTGAACCCAGACTTAGCCTACTTGAGCTGAGTTCGAACCTGCTGAACCCAGTTGACTTGGATTGAACCCTGTTAGGTTCAAACCACTTAGGTTGAGTAGCTTGACCTGCTCTACCTCTTTCTCAACTAAGTCAGCTTCATCTGACTTAGTCTGACCTCTCGAAGGAAGGCTCGAAGCCAAAGAAGCAACCCGAAGCCGTTTCTTCCACGATTTGAAGTAAGTTCGCTTCGTTGATCCATCTCTCTCAAGTATTTGATTGTTTGTATATAGAATATACTTTCTGAAGTAGTATCTTGCTTTAGTTCTTGATTGAGCCCTTTTTGGACACTTCGGTGTTCACCCGCTCGTCTCGGAACTATCGTCGGATATATATGTTCGAATGCGCAGTATATGCGTTCTTCAAAAATAGTATCTCACCCTAGTTCTTGGTTGAGCCCTCTAGGACACTTCGGTGTTCACCCGCTCGCCTCGTAACTATCGTTGGATGCGGATCTAGGTGTATATCTGCTGATTCTGCCGACGCGTCTTATATCGCACAGGCTATGTAATTTACCTTTGCCGTCGCGTCGTATGATGCCAAGGCTCCTGCTTTCTGCAATGTATTTACTTACGCCGTCGCGTCGAACGATGCCAAGGCTCCTGCTTTCTGCAATGTCTTTACTTACGCCGTCGCGTCGAACGATGCCAAGGCTCCTGCTTTCTGCAATGTCTTTACTTACGCCGTCGCGTCGAACGATGCCACGGCTTCTGCTTTGTTATATATGTAGAATATTTCATTCAGTTACACACCCTGAACAATAGTATATGCATTTCTTTACGCCGCCGCTGTATAAAGCACAGGCTTCTGCTTATACTACATATATAGCGCATAAATGAGCGTTCAAATGGAGATCAACTCCAAATCGCCCATGCGATTCCTTGACCGCTCCTCGTTCAAAACTCTGCTTGACGAATGAAGCCCCTATTGGAAAGGCTTCGCTTTTTGGCAAAATGCTCTTTACGTAAAGACTAAGTTAATTACGTATGGCCTGGCTATGGCCCAGGGTTCCTGCAACCTTGATGGATGCAAAGTACGCACAACGGTACGCATCCATTTCCCGAATTAAGCGTGGCGATTTCCTACCAAAGAGGGGAGATACCGCTGAAATGGATAAAAGAAACGCACGCTTTCTCCGTAAAAGAGAGGAGGTGCTGCTGAAATTTCTGAAGAAGCTAAGAATAGCTCAGAAAGAACGTAGCAGGATACTTTGACATATAGCAGAGTGCTACCCAGTTCATGGTTTGCCCTCTACAACGTAGAAGGGTTCGTCGCACCACTGCCGGTAGAGCAGGGGAGGTGCTGACGAAATGGTCGGCAGAAGAGCTGCCGGAACCAATGGAACGGCATAATGATGTTCGTTGATGGAACGATGCCAGATCGGCTCGTATCCTTGTGCCTGCAAGGGCACCTTGCTCGTAAGGGCCGCTGAGCCGGAGTAGAGGTTGCGCCTTGGCTAGGTTTGGACTCGTTGCGTAAAAATACGCCGAGTAGCCGATCTATTTAGATCGAGTCATATGCATGCTCATTGAGAACGGTTGCACAACCAGACTCGTAAGGGCCGAAGAGCCAGAGTGTGTTGTTTCCACCCAAAGAGGTGTGATGCTCGTGGTGGCCGAAGTGCCAAAGAGCGGTGTTCTGCATGCATATGAATAAGACTTAAGGTCGCACATACCCCGCGGTTGAAGATCGTGTTAGGGGTACCCCCTCAGTAATGACTGTGTTGGGGAAGACTGAATGGGGTCGGGTACATACTCCCGTAGTGCTAAAAGCACGGGCTGCCTAAATGGCATGCAGATTCTGTCCAAGTAATTGTAAGACTGGCAGACCCCTTCAGGAATTATGCTCACTGTGGAATGACAGTGATGGTACAGCCTTGAGTGACATGTATTTTACTTTGGACCTGATAGAGTCCACGATGGCCTCAGTCACTCATGGGTTTTGGGGTCGTGGTTATCCTTAAGATCTAAGGATTGAACCCAACTACTGCAAGTAGAGGATGCATCCGAATATGGGCCTAGTAGGATTCTCTCAGTTGAAACACACTGCCCTACTATGGATAGGGTCAACAGGCCTCTGGGGTATCTAAAATACATAGAATAATCAACCCCCAGAACGTCGCGTTGATGCCCGGACAATAGCTCTACCTGCGTACCAAAGGCGGGAGCGGTTAATTATCAAACAATGCATTAGTTCTAGGTACAGCGATGTTTTAAATGTATGAGTGGATGACGTGTTGAGTCAGTCCTGCATAACCTTTGTGAAGGTGTCATGTTCGGTATACTACTGGACCGACTGGGCAAAGACCCGTGTTGTATCCGCACGACTAAGCGAAGCTCGAGGAGTTGTCCTTAGATGCGTGGGATACGGATGTGCCAAGTATGAAGACTTGAGCTAGACATCACTTTGAGACCCGGAAGAGGTCATGGCTAAGTCGTGGAGACTTATGCGGCTATTCAAATCACAGCCCTGAAAAGGCTTGCTCTAAGTCATGAAGACTCGAGCGGATGTTCAACTCATAGCCCTGAGGAGGCTCCTGCGATATACGCTAAGTCTTGGAGGCTTGAGCGTCGTTATTGCGCATTGCGACCCTGAGTGGTCATTATCGTGCTTGAGTTGAATGGTTACATGATTGCATGCTTACCAGACCATCAGTGGTTCTGACCCCGTTTTATGGGGATTTCAGGTGTTGGACCTGCGTGGCGATATGCGGAGCAAGGCGGCATCGAGTTCCAGGGTTTCTCTAGACAGAGTTGTACTGCTTCCTTTTATTGAACCTACACTGCTTTTCTAAGCAGTAGTGTTGTAATAAACATGAGTTTTCGATAAAATGGAACACCTTGGTGGTCAATGAATTGCTTGGCCACATACCTGCAACGTGCTCGGAGTTTTCTAAAACCGACGACTCATTATCGTCTTATTCCGCTGCTAAAAGCTTTTCTAAGTTCCGCTGCAAAGAAAAAAAAAAAAAGAAATTCATGAAAATTTGAACTTAGCTTTGTTTTGGAAATCCGGGGCGTTACAAACCAAGACATCAACTAACCCTAGTCTAGCCCTGACTTACTCAAATATGGCGCCACCTCGAGTGGGCCCTACTTGAGTTTTTCAAAAAGTGATTTTAAAACTTGAAATTGAAGGAGTTTTCAAAAGGATTTTCAAAAGCAATTTTAAAATTAGAATTTTTGAAATGGCATAGGGTTCTAACTGAATTAGAATTCCTCTGGATATGGTGCCAACTGAGTAGGCCCACATCGAGTTTTGGAAATTTTGAAATAAACACTGAAAATGGCTTTGAAAAAGGGTTAAAATCGACATTTGAAATTCAAGATTTTTGAAAATAGGGTCTCATGCGAACTGGAACTCCGGGTTAGAGTCCTGAACTCTTAGGACTCTGAAATTTTAAATTTTAACAGCCAAATGAAAGAATTTTCAAAAGATTTTATCAAGAAATGATGAAATAAGTCAGAAAACACAGTCAGGGTTAGACTCCTAACTCGACCGAACTCTAAAATAGAATCCTGAACTAACTGGACTCTGTAAAATGACCTAAATTTTGAAAACAAACAAAAAAGATTAAAAATGGAAGTAAAACAGACTTCAAAACAGACTCCTGACCGGATCAGGTCTCTAAGACAGAGTCCTGATCGGACTGAAACTTTCAAAATTTTGAGAAATTTGATGAATAGAGGAATTCAGAAGCGACACCACCTCAATGGGTCTCATCTGTGAATTGAAATCGATTAAAATTTGAATTTGAAATGAATCCAGATTGTTTCCTTGAGAAAATATTTCAAAATATAAAGTCCTGGGGTTGGAAAATGACAGAGTATTGAATAAAAACCCAGGTTTTGAAATTGATTTTGAAATAAAGCTTTAAAATTCAAATCTGGATTGAATGTTTTGAAAACAGGAGTGTTGGATCTCGAAAATGAGATGGGATGACATGTAATGACATGCAATGTTATGCAATGCGATGAAATGATATGCAAAAATGTATGCAGTGATATGCAATTACATATGAAATGGACAAACACTGGATGAGGGTGAAAATTTGGGGTGTTTACAGATGCCCCTCTTTGCTGCTAAGCCGGTTGAAAGCCGAGCTTAGTGGCAAAGAAAACACACCAAATTTGGATCATAAAAATGCCCCAGTTAGATGAATCTGACTGGGTATGAAAGAATTAGTTCAAGTGATGATGATAGATATGAAATGGGGAATAAGGAGAAAATTTTATTTCAAAAAGAAGTGAGATTCAGGTTTTGCCCTTAACCTGGATGGGACATAAAATACCTCGTGTAGAAACGAAGCTCAGGTTTGACCCTTAACCTGACCGGGAAATGAAAATGGAATACCTCATCAAAGGAGGCTCAGGTTTGTACCCTTAACCTGATTGGGCAGAAAATGGAATACCTCATCAAAGGAGGCTCAGGTTTATACCCTTATCCTGATCGGGTAGAAAATGGAATACCTCATCAAAGGAGGCTCAGGTTTATACCCTTAACCTGATTGGGCAGAAAATGGAATACCTCATCAAAGGAGGCCCAGGTTTATACCCTTAACCTGATTGGGTGGAAAATGGAATACCTCATCAAAGGAGGCTCAGGTTTATACCCTTAACCTGATCGGGTTGAAAATAAAATACCTCATCAAATGAGGCTCAGGTTTGTACCCTTAACCTGATCGGGTTGAAAATGAAATACCTCATCAAAGGAGGCTCAGGTTTGTACCCTTAACCTGATTGGGCAGAAAATGGATGAAATCCTCGAAAGAAGAGACCGTGATGGAACCTTCAGATTTCCGCACAATGAATCCGATAGGGGTTTTGCAAAAGGAAGGAAATTGGGGTACCTAAAGTTTGAAAAGGGATTGATTTTGGGCGCCTCATTGCTGAGACTAATTAACTTTTGAAATTGCCTTTTGCTGAAATTGGTGGCTTAACCTCAAGCCGAAATTGGACTGTCTATGGTGGGACAGTGGGGACACAGGGAAGTGTGCGAATCTGAGAGCCCGTGCGCTCAGATTATACCAAAGAAGGGAAGGAATCTTGAAAACTCCCGTTATCAAGTCCTAAAAGGGATAACAACTGATGTCAGGATGTGCCAAAGATGAACCTCAAGCTCTCGCTTCACGCCAGGATAGCTAGAAAATATTGTCAAAATGTTGAAAATTGTTGTTGATTCAAAATAATTGAAAGTGATGCACATTGTTTTGAAAGTATTTCCTCTTTTCTACCTGAAGTATTACCTCCGAATGAGCTTAACTCCGTAGAATCAAGATTCGAATTCAAATTGCTTGCGATTGGCTTTCTTTCAAGGAAGCTATCAATTTCCTTGATATGGACGGGAAAGAAAGTATTCTTGATATTGCGAGAGCTATTGGTGAAAGAATATTGATAAAAGAATTTCACAAAATTAAAGAAAATTCTTGATAAATTTGGCAGTCTGATATCCTGGGATTCTTTTCTCATGATTATCTTTCTGCACTCTTTTTTTTTTTAGCAGATTGGAGCTCTCTTGGATTTTTCGGGAATTACATCATCCTTCATTCTGGAGATGTCTTGACTTTTCTCTCTTTTTTTCTTAAGAAGGGTACGTCACAAACTCCTTCATCTCAGAGATGTTCCGATCCTTCTTTTCTCTCAGGGATTATCTTGATAGTTATTGGCTCATTGGTTGGGAATCTCTTGATGATAGCTGGAATTAAATATCTTTTAGGGTTTGTCGGTAGGCTCATCACACTCGCCTTCATCTCGACGGTGATCTGAACTTTCCCTGGAAGGATCCGTCACAAACTCCGTCATCTTGGAGATGATCCAAATCTTCTTTGGCCCCGGGGGTCGACTCGCTTAATTCGCCTTCATCTTGACGACAATTGAGAGATCCCTTTTGCAGATATTTAATTGCAGCTTAGGTGATTGAGGAGATATGAAAATTGAGTGGATTTTTTCTGTATCACCCAGGATATTTCGACTACTTTATTTTTCAAGAATGGTCTTTAAAAATGTGTCATTGACTGCGATCAATATCAATCACTCATGGCTTTGCAATAACATTGAATTCTCTTTGCTGGCCATATCGAGGATTTATTCTTCATCCTTTTGGTTGGCCAATAGAAAGATTTTGAACCTTGAATCCTTTTTCGCGAAAGCATTACCCTTTTGGAAGTAATACTGGAGGTATTCTGAAGTAATAATTTTGTGCAATAAAGATTTTTGAAATCAACAAATATTTAATGACAAATTGGCAAAACTTTCTTGAAATCCTTTTGTGAAAGCGAGCATTTAAAGTACATCGCAACACATTTCTGACAAAAATTCTCTTCTCCTTTCCCCAAAGGAGAAGATTCAGAAATTGGAATTGGGAATTACTCCTCTCTTCCCTGAAGAGGAGGTGTTTGCAAAACGAACTTTCAAAGAGAAATTAAGCTTTCGTCAAAACTTCCTAACATTAGGCTTCTCTTATGGAAAGGGGGCCGGAATTGGTGAGGTTGGTAAATTGGTCATGAAGGAACGAGTTCATCACACTCTCCCTGAAAAGAGGGTCCCTCATGATGAAATGGCCTAGTCTGAAATTATGGGGGCCACAAGGAAAGCAAGTCTCTGTCGAGTCTCTCCCTATAAAAAGGGTTCCTTGTGTGAAATTTGGAATTTTGTTTTGCAAACGGTTCACAAAGACACGAGTCCCTTCAAACTCTCCCTGAAAAGGGGCTAAGTGAACGAATTGGATAGCATGCGAAAAGAGCGAGCTCCCTCGAACTCTCCCTATACAAAGGGTCTCTCGCAAGAGGAAATGATTGAAATTGGTATTGGGTGACTCAAAAGGGTCAAATTTTGGAAATTGGAATTTTGAAATTTGATATTTGAAATTGGAAATTTGGAAATTGATAATTGGAAATTGGAAATTGGAAATTGGAAATTGGAAATTGGAAATTGGAAATTGGAAATTGGAAATTGGAAATTGGAAATTGGAAATTGGAAATTGGAAATTGGAAATTGGAAATTGGAAATTGGAAATTGGAAATTGGAAATTGGAAATTGGAAATTGGAAATTGGAAATTGGAAATTGATTGGCTAAAAAGGTCAAGATTGTGAATTGGTTTACTGAGAATGACATGGGTTCTATAGGGATTCATCCTAAGAATGACATTGGTTCTATTGAGAACGGCATTGGTTCACTAGGAACGACATGGGTTCGATAGGTATTCAGTCTACGAACGACATTGGTTCAATTAAGAACGACATTGGTTCACTAGGAACAACATGAGTTCAATTAAGAACAACATTGGTTCACTAGGAACGACATGGGTTCAATAGGGATTCAGCCTAAGAACGACATTGGTTCAATTGAGAACGGCATTGGTTCACTAGGAACGACATGGGTTCGATAGGTATTCAGCCTACGAACTGTAAACACCCCAAATTTTCACTCACCTCCCCGACATCTTCACCAAGCATCATCATCCAGCCTTTTTGAAATCGCCGAAGGGCAAAATGGTCATTTTCTGAGCTCGGACCTTGCAAAAGTCTAATTTTCATCTGCAACTCTCAAAATTTCTCTATTTTTAGCTCAGATGTTCAAAATTTTACTCCTGACAGGAGACAGACATCTCCAAGTCTTGATTCAAGATTACATTTCATAAGACATGACATTGCATATCATTGCATGAGCATTTCAAATCACTGCACTGCACAGCATGTCATTTCGAGATCCAGAACTCTTGATTTCAAAATTTTCAATCCAGATTAGAATTTCAACTCTTTTCAAAATTGATTTCAAAACCCTGGGTCTTCAAAATTATCAATTTTTCCCATTTTACCCCCAAGACTCTGAATTTCAAAATATTTCCTCAGGAAAACCATCTGGATAGTTTTCAATATGGATTTCAGTCACTTCACCTCAGATTTTGCCCTTTTTGACAATTTCAAATATCTTTCTTTTACAAAATCACCCTACAAGGGCCAACTCTTTTCAAAATTCCTGTTTTGCCCATTAGTCCAAATTTTTATGAAAATTCCAAAAAGAGGTTTTACTGTCTTGTCCTTATGTCAATAAAGAAGCAATGTGGGACCCACATTGAGGTGGTGTCACACAGGCTTTTCTTTTGAAAATTTGAATTTTGAAAAACCCCAAAAATATAGGAGCCTTGTCCCCTGGATTGGTGCCACTTGTCCTTTCTCTCTCCTCCCATTTACATGCCATGTGTCAGCATAGGGTTCACCTAGAGTTGGTGCCACATGTCACCTTCCCTCTTCTGTCACGTGTCAGTGTGGGGCTACCTTCAGAAGCCGCCACATGTCATCCCAATTATCTGCCATATGTCACCCTATCCATCCTGCGCCATGTGTCATTTCAAAGACTACCAGGAGATGCCAAGTGTCATAGGTTGTCCTGTCTAGAAAAAGTGGAGTTTGTCTCCTCTAAGGTGGCGCCACTTGAAGTGTGTCTTCTGCAGGGGACACGTGTCAACCCCTCCTTCCTTCTAGAAAAGTAGCCTGACACATGTCCTCTCCCTATTTTTTTCAGAAAAGTAGGAGACATGTGTCACTCCTAAATTCCTACAGAAAAGGTAGGCTTGTCTCCTCTGAGGTGGCGCCATCTGGAGTGTCTCCTGCAGAGGACACATGGCAAGCTCTCATTTCCTCAGAAAAAGCAAGTGCCATGTGTCGTTTTCTGTTTTCTTCAGAAAAACTAGAATTCAAAAGTTTAAAACTCCTCATAGGTGGCGCAAATCCTGAACTCCTACATTTTTCATCCTGTCTGAGATGGCGCCACATGGCCTGGCCCACCTTCTCTCCCCTCTGCCACGTGTCATCTTCTGCTTCTTTCAGAAAAGAAGGTGACACATGTCTCCTTCTCACTCCTTCAGAAAAAGTAGAGGACACATGTCCTCTCCCTACTTTTTTTAGAAAAGTAGGAGACACATGTCACTGCCCTCTTTTTCCTCCCTCTTGCCACATGGCATTGTAGGAGCCACCCTGAGGTGGCGCCACATGTCCATCCTCCATTCCTCCAGGGCCAACCTCCATTTGAAATTCGAATTCTCCTCTGAGGTGGCGCCATCTGAAGAACCACACCAGCAGGCTGACACTTGGAACCATCCTGGACTGCCACATGTCCAGATCTCCTTTCACCAGAAAAAGCAAAATTCAAATTCCTCTGAGGTGGCGCCTTCTGAGCCCACTGCTCTGTCCTTCTGACATGTGTCAAACACCTTTTGAGGTGGCACCATTCCAGGACTCCACTTGGCTCCATTTTTTTTATTTTTTATTTTATTTTTAATAAAGGTAGCCCACCATGAGGTGGCGCCACCTGAGGACTCCCTACAAAAAGTGAATTTGAAATTCAAACTCCAAGAGAGCACCCTCTGAGGTGGCGCCTTCTGGGAGTTCCCTGCAGAGAGAATCAAGCAAACTTTTAAAAAATTCCAAATCCCCCTACTGAGGTGTCTCACCCACAAAATTTCCATTTTCTTTTATTTTTCTCAAAATCAAAACACCTTTTGAGGTGGCGCCACCTGAGGGTTCCCTGCAAAAGACAAATTCGAATTTCAAACCCCTCAGATGACACCCCCTGAGATGGCGCCACATGGAGGGCTCAGATCCAGCCTGTTTGAATTTCAAAAATTTTCAGAAAAGTTATAAAAACAAGGGTTCACGCCCAGCCGAAGGAGATCATTTTTTTTTAGCTCTTGTGAACTTGGAAAATCCGACCTAGCCTTCCTAACATCTGATTTTGAACCTTGGAAATCGTGCCCCCTTTGGCGCATTGAAGAAGGTGGAGTAAAGTTTGTGCCGTGGCCAATCCGATTCAAACATAGCTCGATTTTGGTGGACCATCCGAAGCTCGGAGCGAAGGACGAAGGAAGTTCATGATAGCCGCCCCTTTCAAGAGCTCCTACGCTGCGTAACGAAACAAGGTGCACTTCTTTTCCCCTTGATTGGATTCCATAATTCGAATCGGGAGTCGTTTGAAGAAAGAGCTCATCCGAGGGATGGATTGAGCTATTCTCATAAAACGACATACATAAAAATGTTTCATTATGCTTCCTTAATGATTTTTAACATGCATGTAGTTAGATAGATTTAATTTGCATTTTATTTCATTAATTTAGCATATTTCATGAATTAATTAGGATTAATTTAGCATTTATTTCAATTCTGCTTATTTTTAGTAGGTCTCTGTTTTTGTCAGTCAGTCCACACATCATTTCATGCATTTATTTTTTATTAAAAATCCCAAAAAAATCACGGAATGCGCCCTTATGTGTCCCTAAAAGTTTGCCAAAAATTCGGAGCCATTTGAATTTGTTTACTGCGGTAAACATTCAAAATGGCAAGTCGGATTTTGTTACCCGGGATACGTTTTGAAAATCATTTGCCAACTTGTAAAATCGAGATATCCCTCATGGTAGATCCTATTTTCAATCCGAAAAAATGTTATGAACTCGGAAGAATGTCTTGTTTTTAATATGATTTTTTCAGATGTTTTTGATTTTTTTTTATATCTGACAAAAATCCGAGAGTTCGGGACACGTGTCAGAGCCTAATTTGGGCCTCTGAGATCTTGGATCGACTTAGGGCTGTGGTTTCTCTTTGTGTGTTGCTCCAAATCCGAAACTATAAAAAGTGAAAGTGGTGTCCGAGATGTCCTCTATTTGAATCTGAAAGCCTGTAATTTTTAGAACAGTGTTGACCCCTGCTTCGGATTTTTCTTGTCAGCCCCTTGTTTTGCTACATTTGTCTGTTCTGTTAGTTTAGGCAGAAATAGTTATATTTTTATCTGTGTTTCCGTTGATCAAATGCCAAAGTCATAAACATGAAAGTTGTTCATGTAGGTGTCGTGCATAACTCGGATTAATTTCATAAATTTCCATAGCCGTTTTGTATTTCTTTAGCATTTTTCATCAGATTAGTGTGATTTTTACCTCTGTCAGAACTAAATCTCTGTTATTGAACTCACCATGGCTCAAATCCCGAGGCTATAAAAACAAAAAATGTTCCATTTTGTGTCTTTTAGCAGTCTGCAAAATATCAGAAGTTTCCATGGTGTAAATCTTGCATTATTATATTAGGCATTGCATTTGGTTCGGATCCATAGGCAAAATCCATCATTTTTAGGACTTTCCTTGAATTTTAGCATTTAAATCATATCATTTCGTGATTTTTAGCATTCTAGGTTGTTTATCAGAGTGTTTAGATGCTGCATACCGAATTTGGTGCAATTTGGAATCCATTTGAGGTTCGGATCATCCATAATACCAAAACAGGGTCCCGCAGGACCCGGATCCAAGCGAAAAACAAGCGAAAATCGTTATTTTTGATAAATTGCAAAATACCAAATTCTGATTTTACAGTCTTAATGTGTCTAGCAGCATGTCATCATATCTCTTACTGCATTTTATCATCATTTGATTCAATTTGAACTTCAAAATCTCAATTTTACCAAGTTTTCCTTCAAAAAAAAAAAACCTGATTTTAAAGGTATAACTTTATAATTAGGGGTATTTTGGTCATTTTGACCACCAATTCCGAATTTCAAACTGTTTTCCACTGAATTCCCTGCATTTACATCATTTCAAAACATCAAGAAAGCATGAGAATAGGGTTTATATCCAATTAAATCCAATAATTTCATAATATTATTGGAAAATCTTGGAAAAACCCACATATTTGAGCTAACTTTATTTCAAGCTTGGCAGGGACATTCCAAAGAAGGAGCTGAAGTCTGCAAATTTCTTTTATTTCCTTTATTTAGTGATGTAATAATGTAAATTTTGGAATAAGAGACTTAATTTCCTGCTTAGACTAGGATGCATATCATATAGTTTGAATTTATGCAATATCCTGTTTCTATAATTCATGCATTTTATTTCAAAAGCACTATGGATGTTCACGAATGGCACGTGCACCAACTCTTAGGGAGTTGATGGACTCGGTGGGATCCATATTTACGGCCCTAGTCGGAATATGGACGAGACCCAGATCCATCATCTTTCTACTAGTCACATTAAGCCTACACTCTTAGGCTATCTTAAAATGCACATCATATTTCCAAAGTTTTCAAAATCATGTGCATCAAATCAACTAAATTCTGAACATATTCATGGCCACAGTCAGGATATGTGAAGGATTTATCTTGACTTAATGCATATCTTTCCAACAAATCTCTTAGAAAATCTTTTCAAAGTGCATTCATTCACTTATGTCATTTGCATCATAAAATCATTGATTTTCTCAAGATTTTCTCAAGAAAACTTCATTCTCAAGAAATCGATTTCTCAAGAAATTCTAAAGATTTTTCAAAATCGGTTTTCTAAAGACAAGTTTTTTCCACAGTTTTCCCAGGAAAATAATATTTTCTTAAGATATTCAAAAGAGTTTTCCAATCTTTCTTCAAGATCCAAAATCGATTTCCAAGTATTTCAAAAGGTAAAATTCCCAGGATTTCGATTCCCCAAGTTTTGAATTTCCTTTTCCAAAGAGTTTTCCTATAAATTTTTCATCATTTTCCTAAGAAAACTCTCAAAGTCCAAGTTTTCCTAAGAAGTGTTTCCCTTTTCAAAAGGTTCATCTTTTCTCAAGAATCACTTCCATTTTCCCAAGATTTTCAACTATTTCTGATTTTTCCACATCTTTATAAGCTTTCTCATGTTTTCAAAAACCCCTTTTTTTTATCTGAGTTTCCTGAGAAATTGACCTTTTCCTGAGAGATTCTTTCCAACTCCAAATGTTTTTCTAAGCATACATCATGTTTTCCAACTGGCATTTTCCAAAATCTCATAGCACATGCCTGAATTCTCTGTGCATTTAGGATAGAACATAACTTTGATAATTTCGCTAAGTCAAGCATAGTTTTGGTCCTTGGTTCAATTACCCTTGTTAAAGGCGGCAGGAACGGTCGAACCTCGTACCGACAGGTCGAGCCCCATCCCATGGATTTTCCTGCAATTTTCAAAAACGGAGGCGAGTATTTCAAAACAATTTCCAAAATCGGGTCAAAGTTTGAAGCGCGAAAGCGTTTCCCCTCTCTCTCTTCCGCAAGGAAGGGAAGACGGGGGAAAAATTTCGCGACGATAACAGGTTTGGCGACCGTGATGGGACCTGTCCTTGTCTGACCTAAATTATGCTTGACTTAGTTCAATTATCAAAATTATGTTCATAAAATGTCAGCTCTTTTACTTTCAATATCATGTGAGCCTAGGAGCCTAGATTCTGACCCAGCTGACATTGAATGCATATAGCTTAGGCATGGTTTGGTAGGACCATATTGAGGAGATATTTTCATGCTCACATAGACTTAGGTCTAAATACAATCCTCCTCAATTTAAGATCTGAATGCAAACAATGTATGCTTCTTCAAAATTTTCAAAATCTATCTCTCTAGGACTTAGAGCCCTCTATTTCTTGCATGTGATCATTTTTTCAAATCTCCATTACCTATCATTACCCGGTCTTCACGTTGCTGGGCTCTCTTTCAGAACCATAGTTCGGGACAGAGCCTCACAACTGGGCCAACTATTTGGGTAACACCCCCCTACCACGTACCGCGGGCCACAGTCCGAAGTATATCGGTAGGCGCTCAAAGATGTTGGAAAACCTTACCTTAGAACCGGAGTTGAAATTCTATGCCACGTACCTCGGATTTCGATTCGGGTATATCGGCATAACTGGATTGGACAAAGATGATCTGAACTTAGAGTTAGGATTAAGGTCCTACAGCTGTTTTCAAATTGATGCATCTAGAGTCAGCCTTTTAGGGAGTGCTGAACATGCATAAATGTTTGTGCAGGATGTGATTATATGTATGATTTTTTCAATTCTTTATGTTTCCCAATGTTTTTCAACTCATTAGGTCTTTTTCCAAATATCCTTATTTTCCACAAGGTCTTTTTCTCAAACCCTGGATAATTTTCTCAAATATCCAATTTCTTCCAAAACTCCAGGCGATTTTACATTCTATCTTTCTACTGGATCTCGAATTTCTAGCTGCATTTTTATCCTGCCTGCAAAATTTTTCAAAATTTCTCACATTTTCCTAAGTCTCATTCTGAGTCTTTCTCTGTTTTCAGTTCGATGGCATCCAGTCAAGTCGATCCTATCCTTCCTGAAGGTCACATCTCCTTCGAGGTGCGACAAGGTCGTCCTGAACATCGAGCCCTTAGCACCGGAACTTTCATTCCCCGGTGGTATTATTCCTGGCTAAAGAGCTTTTCCCGAATGTTCCCGGACCATTTGAGCGAGTGCGGATTGGAGCTGGCATCAGCAGTCGGAAAACAGACCATCAATGGCAACCTGATCCATGCAATGGCAGAGCGATGGAATCCTCGAACGTGTACCTTCTGGTTCCCGTGGGGAGAGATGACTGTTTTAATGGATGAATTTTCAGAAATCATGGGGTTGCCAGAACCAGCTGGTCGACCAAGCGACCCATTAGAGCATCAATTCCTTATCAATGTCAAGGGTTTGGACCCCCGAGACTCCTTAGCTCGTATGACAGGCCGCCGATCTTGGCCTCTAATCCAGTTAGAAGGAAATGAATATGTTGACCTACTTGAGTTGTACCACCAGTACGGGACCTTCGTCGAAGTCAGCTCACTTTCAAGAACAGCCAAAGAAAAGATTCAGAATGCAATGGTTCTATGCACTGTAGGACTGTCCCTTTTCCCAGATGGACAGAACTACATGGACATCAGGATAATCCAACTTATGAGAAGATGGGGAAGTCGGCAAACCAATCGCCTCTCCATAGCCACGGCAGCGCTCGCCTTCCTATATCGAGGTCTGACTCGATTCTCACTTGGAGAGTCTATTTTAGTTGAAGGATGCATCTACGCACTTCAGTCCTGGTTTTTCCAACACGTTCCAGCCCGAGCAAGCTCTTTCAGATACAATGGTCAAGAACTCCTTCCAGTGGCGCAGTACCAGTCTATGATCAACAACATTCAAGAGGATGACGTTGTTTGGGACTATTTTGATCGGCAAATATCTCCTCCCAGATATACGTACGCTTATGGCAAGCGGTTCAAGTTGCTGGGACCATTCTTCTGCACTTACTACCAACCAGAGAGATGTGTTCGGCAGTTCTCCCAGAGGCAGCAGTATGTCGAAGCCCGACTGTTATCAGGAGTTATGGCAGAGTTCGATCTCACTTCCGCACAATGGTCCGGGGCATATCATTCTGCCCGCTACGGCTGGGATTCCTTTGTCTCTCTCAAAATCTTTCCAGGTCCTAGAGTGTCTGCCGACTATCGTGAATGGTGGCAAATTGTTTGTCCCCCACCTCTTTGTCAAGATCAATAAAGTCATGTTTTCCCCATTTCAATAAAATTTTCTTTCTCTTTCCATTGTGGTTTGACGACCTCGCCTAGGTAACAAGGCATATTCTCGTTGTTTATTTCTTTTGCAGAAGGAATGACAACATAATTGTCGTGATTCCCACGATGACTCAGTCCCTAGTAATGGGACATCTTTTCCAAATTGTCTACCATATTTTCAGCAAATATTTCTTCCAAAAGCTAATTCCTTCATAATCTAATCAGGTCTTTGCCCTGCAGAAAGCATCCATACCATTTGATGGTCGAGACAAGGTCAGGCAAAAGAACCACGGCATCCCAGTACTCGTCAGCCTCGGAAGAAGAGATGGGTTCCCCTCGATCTGAGAAGAGTCGAGAGCAGCAGCAAGAAGACGATGGCATAGACCCTCAAATGTATGTCATGTTCAGAAAAATGATGAACAAAATGATGAATGAGCAGCCCGGGACCAGCTCAGAAAGAAATCCATTCAGAGAAAAGTTCCATGGTCGTAGGAGTAAGAAGGCTCCCAAGAAACAGATCCAACCAGAAGAGATTTCAGATGAATCAGATTCCACTAAAAACACAGATGAAGAATATGAGGTGCCTCCGGCATTTCAGAAGCGTGGCCAAAGTAAAAGCCGCAGATCAAAAAGCAGAGATAAAGAAGAGCCTTTGCAAGCGCAGTTCAAAGAAATGGCCCGAGTTGTCAAAGATCTGCAAGCCCGCGACAAGGGCAAGAAAGTCTTCACCAGTGAGGACTTTTATGAAGGCTTAGAAGGGGATGATGATCTGGAGAATCTCCCCCAAAAATTCATCAAATTCGATGGTTCTGGCGACCCAAAAGCGCACCTCGCCACTTTCTTTGCTGAATGCTCTCGGTTTAAGAGGGATAACCGAGCATTGTTTCTATGCTTCCCCCGCAGCTTGGAAGGAGTTGCAGCTAAGTGGTATGCTGAGCATATCAACCCCATCGAGCTCAAGGAGTTCGACAAAGTTGTGAATCTCTTTATTGAACACTTCTTGTTCAACACAGAAGCGCTGCCTACACTAAGTCATCTCTGCAATTTAAGGCAGAACGAGAATGAAAAAGCACGGGACTTCATTCATAGATGGAGATCAGCCTGTAATAAGATGAGAGATCCTATCTCGGAAAGGCATGCATTGTCCTTAATCCTCAACAATTTCTCGCAGCCGTTAAGAGGATTAATCTCCACAGCGCCGTCCAGGACCTTCATTGAGCTGACTGAACGAGCCGAATGGCTCGAGCTGAGTGTGGAAAATGGAGTCTATGAAGGCTTTACCTTTTCCAAGATCAACTCCCATGGTGAGCAGAAAAAGAAAGCTCACTTCACTTATTCTGCTAGCAACAACAACAAAGGCCGAAATCAGCACAAAGGGCAGAAGAAGGATTACTGCTATGGCTCAGGCAGTTCGAACAACAAGGATCAGAAAGCAAAGCCTGCTCCTCAGTACAGCAAGCCTCCTCAGCAGGATCAAGGGCCGAAACTGCGTGAGAAGACCAAACATGAAGGATGGAGCTACGACAGAAAGTTTACTCCTCTTGACCAATCACTCGAGGACGTGCTCGAGTACATGCTATCAAAGGAGATGGTCAATTTGCCCAGATTGGCCGATCCCCCTGTGCCCATGGGGAAATGGAAAGATCAGTTCTGCAAGTTCCACAGGACAGTGGGGCACAACACCGAGAACTGCTTTGTTCTAAAAAATATCGTACAAGATCTCATTGAAAAGAATCTATTGGTAGAAGGAGAAGAAGAATAGAAAATGGACATTCTCAACCACCCCTTCCCTTCGCACACCACAGCAGTAGTGTCTGCACAACCCTTTCTACCGCATGAACATATCAAGCCATGTTCTGCGCAAGACCTACAAGTTCAGCACCAGGTATCGGTACTACGACAAGCAACTCCAGATTCCAAGAAGATGGACTTAATTTCAGCATTCGGTAAAATGAAAGTTGCGGAAGCACCTGTGAAGTCAGTTCCCAAATCAAAAGGAACTCCTGACTTCTTCAAACAAATCGTTAGACCCAGGATGGAGAATTCAAGTCAGAAGCCTCTGACCACTTTATCCAATGTCTCCATCCTTGACTTGGCCAAGAATTCTAGCAAGCACCAGCAAGTACTGGAGGATTTACTCAGAAAAATCAAAGTTAAGCCCAACACTACTCCTGAAGACATGGCACAGATTGTGAACTCCGCCATGACCAATGCACCAATCACTTTTTCGGATGAGGACCTTCCAAAGCCTCATTCCTTTCATAATAATGCCTTGTACATTGTCGTTCGAGTCAGAGGAATGACGGTTCCCCATGTGCTGGTCGATGGAGGCAGTAGCCTCAACATATGTCCCGAAATGACCGCAAAGGCATTAGGGATCAAGGACGAGGAATATATTCCAGATCCCATCACTATCTATGGGTTTGACAATCATGGTCAAACGGCCAAGGGCAAGATATTTCTGGAAGTGTTCATCAACTATTCAGTGCATTCAGTCCTTTTCCATGTGGTTAATGTACCACCAACCTACAACTCGCTGCTCGGTAGGACGTGGATTCACAATGCTAATGCAGTGCCTTCTACCCTCCATCAATGTGTAAAGTGGTCAAAAGGTGGAATGATTACCACAATACTGGGAGAAGACCCAGAAGAAAGGCTCCCGCAGCCCATGATTCCTCGGCCATCATTCAATGCAGATATTCCCAACATCAGAGAAAGTGAAGAGATCAATCTCGGGGAGAATCGAGAAATACTTCAGGCACCATCAGAGCCATCTCTGCACACAGTAGCCACGACACGATGGAAAGGTCCTCAATTCTTCAAGGTTGGAGGTCGAATCGACTACAACACCATTAAGGATCATCCCTTGTTTCCTCAATTCATGAAGTCAAGAAAGGGATTTGATTTACTTCTTAAGCATGGCTATCAACCCTTCAAGGGACTCGGCAAGAATGAAGATGGCCGCATCGAGCCAATGATCCAGAAACATCGTCCCCACAGAGCAGGACTAGGGTTCTCCGGAGGAAGCTCATCAAGGAAGACTGTTTTTGTCAAAGGGGCACAATGAAGACCATTTGTTATTTCCTTTCTATTCTTTTCCAAATAAATGTCTCATTTTACCAATGTCATTGATCAATTCAATCAATAAAATTCCAAGTTTCTTTGTCTATCCGGATGCCATCTACTCCCTTTTTGTCTGTCTCATCATTTTATAATTCAATGCCATTTTATGTATGGTTCTCTTCAAATGATTGCTTGTCTTACTATAGGCCAATTTGCCTGAACCAAATTTCTTCTCCAAAATTTCAGAATGACTTCTCGGACAATCAAGAAGCTCGTTCTCAATCCCAAGGCCTTTCAGAAGTCGACAGCAATTCACAGAATCAAAGCAAGCACCGGAAATGACAGGAGTGCAAAGCAGTCTGATGATTGTGCAGAATATGATCAGTCTCTTCAGGAATTACCGGAGTTCACCGCAGTTCAGAAGCAGGACGAACCATCTCCTCTAGTACAAGATCCAACTGAAGGTGTCAATATCGGTTCAGAGGAAGATCCAAAAATTCTCCAGATCGGAAGCAGTCTGAGTCCGGAAGAAAAGAAAAGGCTTACAGATTTTCTCAAGCGGCATGAAGAAGTGTTCGCATGGACGTATGAAGACATGCTGGGCTTAGACCCCAAATTAGTCGAACACCGTCTTGTTTTAAAGCCGGATGCTAAGCCAGTCAAGCAGAAGCTGAGAAAAATGGATCCCAGAATAGAACAGCAGGTCAAGGAAGGACTTGAAGATCTGCTCAAAGCAGGATTTATTCGAGCTATTGACTATCCAGATTGGCTAGCCAATATCGTCGTTGTCCCAAAGAAAAGTGGCAAAGTAAGGATCTGCATAGACTTCAGAGACCTCAACAAGGCAACTCCGAAGGATGACTATCCACTTCCAAGCATCGATCTTCTAGTCGATAGCACGGCAGGACATGCCATGTTCTCTTTCATGGACGGATATTCCGGCTACAATCAGATTAAGTTGGCTGCCCGCGACCAATCAAAAACTTCTTTCACCACGCCTTGGGGCACTTTTTGCTATACAGTCATGCCTTTTGGGCTCAAGAATGCTGGAGCAACATATCAACGGGCAATGGCTGTCATCTTTCACGATCAGATGCGCAAAATCATGGATGTGTATGTTGATGATATCCTCGTGAAATCTAAGGAGGGAGAAGATCACCTCGAAGCCCTTGACCAAGTCTTTAAAAGACTTATTCTTTACAAGTTAAGGCTTAACCCGCAAAAATGTGTCTTTGGAGTCGAATCAGGCAAACTGTTGGGTTTTCTGGTCAGCAAAAAGGGAATTGAAGTTGACCCGGCCAAAGCCAAGGCTATCATTGATATGCCACCCTCGAAGAATCTCAAAGAGCTACGTAGCCTTCAAGGACGTATGCAGTCAATCCGGCGATTCATTTCCAATTTGGCGATGAGATGTGAGCCCTTCAACCACTTACTCAGAAAAGGAGTGAAGTTCGAATGGGGGCCAGAATGTCAGCAATCGTTCGATAGAATCAAGAAGTATCTTCTCAATCTTCCTATCTTGAAGCCGTCAGAATTGGGAAAACCTCTTTTATTATACATCTCAGTCAATCAAGTCGCATGCGGTGGATTCTTGGCGCAATATAAAGAAGGCAGCTTGATAGAACACGCCATTTATTACGCGAGTAAGACTTTCATAGATTATGAAAAGAGATACTCTCAAATAGAGAAGACCTGCCTAGCTCTGGTATGGATGTGTCAGAAGCTAAGACACTACCTGCTAGCATCTGAAGTCAAAATTTTGTCCAAACTCAATCCCCTCAAGTATATTTTAGAGCAGCCTTTCCTCAGCGGACGAGTCGCAAAATGGCAAGTCTTACTGATGCAGTATGACTTAGAATATGTCTCGCAGCAATCAATCAAAGGCCAAGCAATTGCAGATCAATTGGCGGATTTTCCCCTGGCCGAAGATAACTTCCCTGATGAGCAAATTTGCAATATCCAGCAATTTCTAGTCTGGAATTTATTTTTCGATGGTTCCAAGAACATGGCCGGAATAGGCATCGAAATTTTATTAATCACTCCAGAAAAAGAGATGATTCCGTTTTCCCTCAAGTTAGATTTTCAATGTACTCACAACATGGCTGAATATGAAGCCCTGATTCAAGGTCTAAGGATTCTACTAGACTTTAATGTCAAGAGAGTACATGCCTACGGTGACTCACTACTCGTTGTCAATCAAGTTCGAGCCGAATGGCAGGTCAAAGATCAGAAGTTATTTCCCTATCAGAAAATTGTTTCAGCTCTCGTCAGCAAGTTCGAAGAATTTCAGTTATTTCACATCAAAAGAGATTTTAATCAAGTGGCCGATAGCCTAGCCAGTTTAGGCTCCATTATGGCATTCAAGAATGGAGAATCTTGTCGCTCTTTTGAAATTGGCAGACTTGACCAACCTGCTTTCATTCCAGCGGAACAGGTAAACCAGGCTGAGCAAAAGAAGAAGCCTTGGTATTACAACATCAAAACTTTCATAGAAACTGGCGAGTTTCCTCCAGAACTCTCAAAGAAAGAGCAACGAGCAATCCAGCGTATGTCTACTCGATACTTCATTTTGGCCAATGTCCTCTATCGTCGCGGATTCAGTTCAGAGTATTCCAGATGTTTAGATGAAGACGAAGCCAAAGAAGTCGTGCGAGAAGCACACGAAGGCATTTGTGGTGGCCACGTCGGTTACCAAACCCTTGTCAAGCAAATCATCAGAGCAGGGTACTACTGGAAGACTATGCAACAAGACTGTTATCATTATGTGAAGAAGTGTGTGCAATGCCAGATACACGCACCTTCTATTCATGCTCCAGCAACTTATTTACAGTCTGTTGTCTCTCCATGGCCATTTTCTATGTGGGCCTTCGATGTCGTAGGTCCCATCACTCCTTCAGCTTCAAATGGCCACAAATACTTCCTTGCCGCAACAGAATATTTCACCAAGTGGGTAGAAGCTATCACTCTTCGCACAGTAGAAGGCCGACATGTGGTCTCTTTTATTCACAAGAACATCCTTTGCCGTTTCGGCATCCCACATGACATTGTGTCAGACAACGGCAGTCATTTCAAGAATGAAAAGATGAAGACATTTTGCTCAAAATTCAAGATCTATCACCATTTTTCCGCTCCATATTATCCTCAAGGGAATGGTCAGGCAGAGGCCACCAACAAGATTTTAATTCGTATTTTGGAGCGAACTGTGAAAACAGGCCGTGACTGGCATAAGAAAATCCACGACGCACTATGGGCCTATCGGACCACCATTCGTACACCAACGAATGCTACCCCATCAGAACTGGTCTATGGAACAAAAGTAGTATTACCGCTACATGTTCAGAAGCCCGCTTTGAAATTTGCTTCACTTCTGCAATTACCTCTTGATCAATACCAGCAGTAGCGACTAGTGCAGCTAGACTTACTCGACGAGAGAAGGCTAAAAGCAGCAGAGCATGCTCAATCCTATCGCCAGAGAGTAGCCAGGCAATATGCGAAGTCTATCATCGAAAGAAGATTCAAAGTCAATGATTTAGTACTTCGATCCACAGCTTATCTCAAGAATCGTCCCGGCGGCAAATGGTCGCCAAATTGGGAAGGTCCCTATGTTGTCAAAGAAGCATTACCCCGCAACTCATATCGGCTCATCAATGCCGATGGGGTAGAATTGCCAGATCCTATTAATGCTCGACACTTGAAAAAGTTTTATACTTGAAACATTTATTCTTCTCTTGTAATCCTTCCTGTTTCCTTCAGATAATGATCCAACTTTCTTTCCCAGTTACACTGGGCATTTTAAAATTTTGTTCTATATGCAGGCAGGATAAACAAATTCCTCATTTCATGCACATGTGCATTCATATGCATCAATTTATGCTCATTGGCATTCAATTGCATTAACAACAATCTGGTCAGTATTGGGATTTCAACAAACAGTCCCATCACGATTCCTAATGATTCAAAATCGAAAGGTCATCACCAATACTGAACCAAAACCCAGCGCTCGAACTGGTATTATTTCAAAATCCAGTACTCAAACTGGCACATTTTCAAAATCCCAATTTTTCAGAAAACCGAGTTCCGACTCGGGTTTTTTATTCAAATCATGTTCTTTTGTTGATCCGGGTTCCGACTCGTGATCTCATTACCTCGTTCAAGCTCAGATTCGAGCTCTTCATTTTTCTCTGTTGATCCGAGTTCTGACTCGTGATCTCATTATCTCATTCGAGCTCAGATGCGAGCTCTTCATTTTCTTCTGTTGATCCGGGTTCCGACTCGTGATCTCATTACCTCATTCGAGCTCTTCATTTTTTTTTCTCTGTTGATCCGAGTTCTGACTCGTGATCTCTCTACATCATTCGAGCTCAAATGCGAGCTCTTCATTTTCTTTTGCTGATCTGGGTCCCGACTCGTGATCTCTATTTTATTCGAGCTCTGACTCAAACTCATCATTCTCCTTTGATTAATCCAAGTCATTTCAATCATCAAAGTCTGTCAATTGCTCAAGTTTGACATTTTGCCCTCCAAATTTCAATTTAAATCCTCAAATCAGGCAATTCTCCAATTTCGACCTCTGGGTCACCCGATTTCCAATTCTCAATTTCAATTACCAATTTCCAATTCTCGACCTGTGGGTCAACCAATTTCCAATTTTCGACCTTCGGGTCAATCAATTTCCAAATTTCGACCTCTGGTCAAATTAATTCTCAATTTCGACCTTCGGGTCACACAATTTCGACCTTTCGGTCAACCAATTCTCAATTTCGACCTTTTTGGTCAAATCAATTCTCAATTTCGACCGTCAGGTCATCCAATTTCGACCTTTGGGTCATTCAATTCTCAACAACCAATTTTCCAATTTCCAATTTCGACCTTTGGGTCATTCAATTCTCAACAACCAATTTTCCAATTTTCAATTTCGACCTTTGAGTCAATCAAATCTCAATATCCAATTTCAAATCATTTTCTCTTGCGAGAGACCCCTTTTAGGGAGAGTTCGAGGGAGCTCGTTCTTTTCGCATGCTATCCAATTCGTTCACTTAGCCCCTTTTTAGGGAGAGTTTGAAGGGACTCGCGTCTTTGTGAACCGTTTGCAAAACAATTTCCAATTTCACACAAGAAACCCTTTCAAAGAGAGAGGCTCGACGGAGACTCGCTTTTCTTGTGACCCCCCAATTTCATACTAGGCCATTTTCGTCATGAAAGACCCTCTTTGCAGGGAGAGTGTGATGAACTTGTTCCTTTCATGACCCAATTTTCAGACCTCACTATTATCGGCCCCCTTTCCATAAGAGAAGCCTAATATTAGGGAGCTTTGACGAAAGCTCAATTTCTCTTCGAAAGTTCGTTTTGCAAACACCTCCTCTTTAGGGAAGAGAGGAGTAGAGGAGAATTTTCATCACGGATGCGTTGAGCCGGATTTCAAATACTCACTTTCACTAAGGATTTCAAGAAAATTTTGTCAATTTGTCAAATTATTTGCTGATTTCAGAATCTTTATTGCACTAGTCAGTTTACCCTCAGCATTACTTTCAAAAGAGCGAAGCTTTTGCGAAAAGGGATTCAAACTTCAAATTCTTTCTATTGGCCAACCAAAAGGATGAAGGATAAATCCTCGATATGGCCAGAAAAGAAGATTCAATGATAGTAAAAAGCCATAAATGATTGATATTGATCACAGTCAATGGCACATCTTTAAAGACTATTCTTGCAAAGACGAGGCAATGAAAATATCCTGAGCGCTAGAAAAGAGAGCATTTACCCAAGCCCCGTTTCCTCAAAATCACCTAAGCTGCAATTAAGTATCCGCAAAAGGGATCTCTCACCTGTCGTCAAGATGAAGGCGAATTAGGCGAGTAGACCCCCGGGGCCAAAGAAGATTCAAAACATCTCCAAGATGACGGAGTTTGTGACGAATCCTTCCAGGGAAAGTCCAAAGCACTGTCGAGATGAAGGCAGATGCGATGAACCTCTCGACAATTCCTAAAAGATATTTAATTTCAGCTATCGCCCAAAGATTTCCAAACCCATCATTCAAGAAGGATCGAAACATCTCCAAGTTGAAGGAGTTTGTGACGTACCCTTCCCAAAAGAGAGAAAGAGAGGAAAAAGAAAGAGAGAAAGAGTCAGAACATCTCCAAAATAAAGGAGAATGTAGCAAAAACCCAGAGAACCAAAAGAGTGCAGAAAGATTATCATGAGAGAAGCCCTCAGGATATCAAACTGCCAAATTTATCAAGAATCCTCTTTAAATTTGTGAAATTCTATTATCAATACTCTTTCATCAATTGCTTTCATAACATCAAATTTTCTTTCCTACTCATATCAAGGAAATTGATAACTTCCTTGAAGAAGGTCAATTGTAAACAATTTGGGTTTTCAAGTCTCGATTCTACAAAGTGAACCTTGTGTGGAGGTAATGCTTTGGGTAGAAAAGAAAGAATATCTTTGCAACAATGTGCAACATTTTCAAAAACTTTGAATCAACAACAAAATTCCCAACATGTTGACAATATTTTCTAGCTATCCTGACGTAAAGTGAGAGCTCGATATCCATCTTCGATGCATCCTGACACCAATTTTAAATCCCTCCTAAGGACTTGATTCCTTCCCTTCTTTGAGAGCATGAACTCTCAGATTTGCACACTTCCCTGTGTCCCCACTGTCCCACCATAGACAGTCCCATTTCGGTTCGAGGTCGAACCACCAATCATTTTCTCGCAAAAAGCAATTTCAAAAGCTGATTTTAGTCTAAGCAATGAGACGCCCAAAACCAATCCCTTTTCAAGCTTTAGGGACCCCATTTTCCTTCCTTTTGCAAAACCCCTGTCAGATTTACTGTGCAAAATCTGAAGGTTCCATCATGGTCTCTTCCTTCGAGGATTCCATTCCATTGTCTGCCCGATCAGGATAAGGGTATAAACCTGAGCCTCATTCAAAGAGGTATTCCATTGTCCGCCCGATCAGGATAAGGGTACAAACCTGAGCCTCAATCAAAGAGGTATTCCATTGTCCGCCCGATCAGGATAAGGGTATAAACCTGAGCCTCATTCAAAGAGGTACTTCATTTTCCGTTCGATCAGGATAAGGGTACAAACCTGAGCCTCAATCAAAGAGGTATTCCATTGTCCGCCCGATCAGGATAAGGGTATAAACCTGAACCTCATTCAAAGAGGTACTTCATTTTCCGCCCGATCTGGTTAAGGGTACGAACCTGAGTCTCATTTCGATGAGATATTCCATTCCCCAATCAGGTCAAGGGTTCAAACCTGAGCTTCGTTCCATGCGAGGTATTTTTGTCCCATCCAGGTCAAGGGCATAAACCTGAACTTCGCTCTCATAGAGCAAATCTTTCCTCTTCATTCTTCGCTTCATATCTACCATCTTCCTCGGGCTAATTCCTACACACCCAGTCAGATCCTTCTAACTGGGGCATTTTTTTATATAGCCCAAATTTGGTGTGTTTTTCTTTGCCACTAAGCTCGGCCATGAGCCGGCTTAGTAGCAAAGAGGGGCATCTGTAAACACCCCAAATTTTCACTCACCTCCCCGACATCTTCACCAAGCATCATCATCCAGCCTTTTTGAAATCGCCGAAGGGCAAAATGGTCATTTTCTGAGCTCGGACCTTGCAAAAGTCTAATTTTCATCTGCAACTCTCAAAATTTCTCTATTTTTAGCTCAGATGTTCAAAATTTTACTCCTGACAGGAGACAGACATCTCCAAGTCTTAATTCAAGATTACATTTCATAAGACATGACATTGCATATCATTGCATGAGCATTTCAAATCACTGCACTGCACAGCATGTCATTTCGTGGTCCAGAACTCTTGATTTCAAAATTTTCAATCCAGATTAGAATTTCAACTCTTTTTAAAATTGATTTCAAAACCCTAAGTCTTCAAAATTATCAATTTTTCCCATTTTACCCCCAGGACTCTGAATTTCAAAATATTTCCTCAGGAAAACCATCTGGATAGTTTTCAATATGGATTTCAGTCACTTCACCTCAGATTTTGCCCTTTTTGACAATTTCAAATATCTTTCTTTTACAAAATCACCCTACAAGGGCCAACTCTTTCCAAAATTCCTGTTTTGCCCATTAGTCCAAATTTTTATGAAAATTCCAAAAAGAGGTTTTACTGTCTTGTCCTTATGTCAATAAAGAAGCAATGTGGGACCCACATTGAGGTGGTGTCACACAGGCTTTTCTTTTGAAAATTTGAATTTTGAAAAACCCAAAAAATATAGGAGCCTTGTCCCCTGGATTGGTGCCACTTGTCCTTTCTCTCTCCTCCCATTTACATGCCATGTGTCAGCATAGGGTTCACCTAGAGTTGGTGCCACATGTCACCTTCCCTCTTCTGCCACGTGTCAGTGTGGGGCTACCTTCAGAAGCCGCCACATGTCATCCCAATTATCTGCCATATGTCACCCTATCCATCCTGCGTCATGTGTCATTTCAAAGACTACCAGCAGATGCCAAATGTCATAGGTTGTCCTGTCTAGAAAAAGTGGAGTTTGTCTCCTCTGAGGTGGCGCCACTTGAAGTGTGTCTCCTGCAGGGGACACGTGTCAACCCCTCCTTCCTTCTAGAAAAGTAGCCTGACACCTGTCCTCTCCCTATTTTTTTCAGAAAAGTAGGAGACATGTGTCACTCCTAAATTCCTACAGAAAAGGTAGGCTTGTCTCCTCTGAGGTGGCGCCATCTGAAGTGTCTCCTGCAGAGGACACATGGCAAGCTCTCATTTCCTTAGAAAAAGCAAGTGCCATGTGTCATTTTCTGTTTTCTTCAGAAAAACTAGAATTCAAAAGTTTAAAACTCCTCATAGGTGGCGCAAATCCTGAACTCCTACCTTTTTCATCCTGTCTGAGATGGCGCCACATGGCCTGGCCCACCTTCTCTCCCCTCTGCCACGTGTCATCTTCTGCTTCTTTCAGAAAAGAAGGTGACACATGTCTCCTTCTCACTCCTTCAGAAAAAGTAGAGCACACATGTCCTCTCCCTACTTTTTTTAGAAAAGTAGGAGACACATGTCACTGCCCTCTTTTTCCTCCCTCTTGCCACATGGCATTGTAGGAGCCACCCTGAGGTGGCGCCACATGTCCATCCTCCATTCCTCCAGGGCCAACCTCCATTTGAAATTCGAATTCTCCTCTGAGGTGGTGCCATCTGAAGAACCACACCAGCAGGCTGACACTTGGAACCATCCTGGACTGCCACATGTCCAGATCTCCTTTCACCAGAAAAAGCAAAATTCAAATTCCTCTGAGGTGGCGCCTTCTGAGCCCACTGCTCTGTCCTTCTGACATGTGTCAAACACCTTTTGAGGTGGCACCATTCCAGGACTCCACTTGGCTCCATTTTTTTTATTTTTTATTTTATTTTTAATAAAGGTAGCCCACCATGAGGTGGCGCCACCTGAGGACATCCTACAAAAAGTGAATTTGAAATTCAAACTCCAAGAGAGCACCCTCTGAGGTGGCGCCTTCTGGGAGTTCCCTGCAGAGAGAATCAAGCAAACTTTTAAAAAATTCCAAATCCCCCTGCTGAGGTGTCTCACCCACAAAATTTCCATTTTCTTTTATTTTTCTCAAAATCAAAACACCTTTTAAGGTGGCGCCACCTGAGGGTTTCCTGCAAAAGACAAATTCGAATTTCAAACCCCTCAGATGACACCCCCCGAGATGGCGCCACATGGAGGGCTCAGATCCATCCTGTTTGAATTTCAAATTTTTTCAGAAAAGTTATAAAAACAAGGGTTCACGCCCAGCCGAAGGAGATCATTTTTTTTTAGCTCTTGTGAACTTGGAAAATCCGACCTAGCCTTCCTAACATCTGATTTTGAACCTTGGAAATCGTGCCCCCTTTGGCGCATTGAAGAAGGTGGAGTAAAGTTTGTGCCGTGGCCAATCCGATTCAAACATAGCTCAATTTTGGTGGACCATCCGAAGCTCGGAGCGAAGGACAAAGGAAGTTCGTGATAGCCGCCCCTTTCAAGAGCTCCTACGCTGCGTAACGAAACAAGGTGCACTTCTTTTCCCCTTGATTGGATTCCATAATTCGAATCGGGAGTCGTTTGAAGAAAGAGCTCATCCGAGGGATGGATTGAGCTATTCTCATAAAACGACATACATAAAAATGTTTCATTATGCTTCCTTGATGATTTTTAACATGCATGTAGTTAGCTAGATTTAATTTGCATTTTATTTCATTAATTTAGCATATTTCATGAATTAATTAGGATTAATTTAGCATTTATTTCAATTCTGCTTATTTTTAGTAGGTCTCTGTTTTTGTCAGTCAGTCCACACATCATTTCATGCATTTATTTTTTATTAAAAATCCCAAAAAATCACGGAATGCGCCCTTAGGTGTCCCTAAAAGTTTGCCAAAAATTCGGAGCCATTTGAATTTGTTTACTGCGGTAAACATTCAAAATGGCAAGTCGGATTTTGTTACCCGGGATACGTTTTGAAAATCATTTGCCGACTTGTAAAATCGAGATATCCCTCATGGAAGATCCGATTTTCGATCTGAAAAAATGTTATGAACTTGGGAGAATGTCTAGTTTTTAATATGATTTTTTCAGATGTTTTTGATTTTTTTTTATATCTGACAAAAAACCGAGAGTTCGGAACACGTGTCAGAGCCTAATTTGGGCCTCTGAGATCTTGGATCGACTTAGGGCTGTGGTTTCTCTTTGTGTGTTGCTCTAAATCCAAAACTATAAAAAGTGAAAGTGGTGTCCGAGATGTCCTCTGTTTGAATCTGAAAGCCTGTAATTTTTAGAATAGTGTTGACCCCTGTTTCGGATTTTTCTTGTCAGCCCCCTGTTTTGCTACATTTGTCTATTCTGTTAGTTTAGGCAGAAATAGTTATATTTTTATCTGTGTTTCCGTTGATCAAATGCCAAAGTCATAAACATGAAAGTTGTTCATGTAGGTGTCGTGCATAACTCTGATTAATTTCATAAATTTCCATGGCTGTTTTGTATTTCTTTAGCATTGCATTAATTTCATAATTTCATAAATTTCCAGGCAGAGATTTAGTGTGATTTTTACCTCTGTCAGAACTAAATCTCTGTTATTGAACTCACCATGGCTCAAATCCCGAGGCTATAAAAACCAAAAATGTTCCATTTTGGGTCTTTTAGCAGTCTACAAAATATCAGAAGTTTCCATAGTGTAAATCTTGCATTATCATATTAGGCATTGCATTTGGTTCAGATCCATAGGCAAAATCCATCATTTTTAGGACTTTCCTTAAATTTTAGCATTTAAATCATATCATTTCGTGATTTTTAGCATTCTAGGTTGTTTATCAGAGTGTTTAGATGCTTCATACCGAATTTGGTGCAATTTGGAATCCATTTGAGGTTCGGATCATCCATAATACCAAAACAGGGTCCCGCAGGACCCGGATCCAAGCGAAAAAAAAGCGAAAATCATTATTTTTGATAAATTGCAAAATACCAAATTCTGATTTTACAGTCTTAATGTGTCTAGCAGCATGTCATCATATCTCTTACTGCATTTTATCATCATTTGATTCAATTTGAACTTCAAAATCTCAATTTTACCAAGTTTTCCTTAAAAAAAAAAAACTCTGATTTTAAAGGTATAACTTTATAATTAGGGGTATTTTGGTCATTTTGACCACCAATTCCGAATTTCAAACTGTTTTCCACTGAATTCCCTGCATTTACATCATTTCAAAACATCAAGGAAGCATGAAAATAGGGTTTATATCCAAGTAAATCCAATAATTTCATAATATTATTGGAAAATCTTGGAAAAACCCACATATTTGAGCTAACTTTATTTCAAGCTTGGCAGGGACATTCCAAAGAAGGAGCTGAAGTCTGCAAATTTCTTTTATTTCCTTTATTTAGTGATGTAATAATGTAAATTTTTGAATAAGAGATTTAATTTCCTGCTTAGACTAGGATGCATATCATATAGTTTGAATTTATGCAATATCCTGTTTCTATGATTCATGCATTTTATTTCAAAAGCACTATGGATGTTCACGAATGGCACGTGCACCAACTCTTAGGGAGTTGATGGACTCGGTGGGATCCATATTTACGGCCCTAGTCGGAATATGGACGAGACCCAGATCCATCATCTTTCTACTAGTCACATTGAGCCTACACTCTTAGGCTATCTTAAAATGCACATCATATTTCCAAAGTTTTCAAAATCATGTGCATCAAATCAACTAAATTCTGAACATATTCATGGCCACAGTCAGGATATGTGAAGGATTTATCTTGACTTAATGCATATCTTTCCAACAAATCTCTTAGAAAATCTTTTCAAAGTGCATTCATTCACTTATGTCATTTGCATCATAAAATCATTGATTTTCTCAAGATTTTCTCAAGAAAACTTCATTCTCAAGAAATCGATTTCTCAAGAAATTCTAAAGATTTTTCAAAATCGGTTTTCCAAAGACAAGTTTTTCCACAGTTTTCCCAGGAAAATGATATTTTCTTAAGATATTCAAAAGAGTTTTCCAATCTTTCTTCAAGATCCAAAATCGATTTCCAAGTATTTCAAAAGGTAAAATTCCCAGGATTTCGATTCCCCAAGTTTTGAATTTCCTTCTCCAAAGAGTTTTCCTATAAATTTTTCATCATTTTCCTAAGAAAACTCTCAAAGTCCAAGTTTTCCTAAGAAGTGTTTCCCTTTTCAAAAGGTTCATCTTTTCTCAAGAATCACTTCCATTTTCCCAGGATTTTCAACTATTTCTGATTTTTTCACATCTTTATAAGCTTTCTCATGTTTTCAAAAACCCCTTTTTTTTATCTGAGTTTCCTGAGAAATTGACCTTTTTCTGAGAGATTCTTTCCAACTCCAAATGTTTTTCTAAGCATACATCATGTTTTCCAATTGGCATTTTCCAAAATCTCATAGCACATGCCTGAATTCTCTGTGCATTTAGGATAGAACATAACTTTGATAATTTTGCTAAGTCAAGCATAGTTTTGGTCCTTGGTTCGATTACCCCTGTTAAAGGCGGCAGGAACGGTCGAACCTCGTACCGACAGGTCGAGCCCCATCCCATGGATTTTCCCGCAATTTTCAAAAACGGAGGCGAGTATTTCAAAACAATTTCCAAAATCCGGTCAAAGTTTGAAGCGCGAAAGCGTTTCCCCTCTCTCTCTTCCGCAAGGAAGGGAAGACGGGGGAAAAATTTCGCGACGATAACAGGAACGACATTGGTTCAATTAAGAACGACATTGGTTCCGCAGGGATTCGACCTACGAACTATCTATTCCATAGGGATTTAACCTAAGGATCATAGTTTAAGAAGGAATGATTCCAGCTTGTGAGCTTTGAATGGACCAGGTGCTAAAATGGGTTTTTGAGGGAAGATTCAAATCAGAATTCAATTCTTCAAGGAAAACTAGATGAATTGGATTTTGAAAGAAAATTTGAGTCGAAACTCGGATTTTCTAGACCAACTCGCAGGGTAGTTTGAGTAGAAGTTCAAACTTGTAAAGGAAAGCTAAGCGAATTGGATTTGAAAGAAAATTCAAGTCGGAACTTGGATTTTCTAGACCAACTCTGAAGGAAAAGAAAACTCGAGTCGGAACCTGAATCTTCGAAGGAAAACCAGGTCCTATTATGGAAGGAAAAGAAATTCGAGTCAGAACTCGAATCCTGAAGGAAAGGTAGATCAATTTGGAAGGAGAAGAAATTCGAGTTGGAACCCGAATCCCGAAGGAAACTAGATTAACTAGAAGGTAAGAAGATTCAAGTCAGAACTTGGATCCTGAAGAAAAACTAGACCGGTTGGAAGGAAAAAAATTCGAGTCGGAACTCGAATTCCGAAGGAAAACTAGATCAACTAGAAGGAAAGAAGATTCGAGTCAGAACTCGGATGCTGAAGGAAAACTAGACCGGTTGGAAGGAAAAGAAATTCGAGTCGGAACTCGAATTCCGAAGGAAAGAAGATTCGAGTCAGAACTCGAATCCCAAAGGAAAACTAAACCGGTCAGAAAGAAAAGAAATTCGAGTCGGAACTCGAATTCCTGAAGGAAAACTAGATCAATTAGAAGGAAAGGAAATTCGAGTCGAAACTCGAATCCCAAAGGAAAACTAGGTTAACCAAAAGGAAAGAGGATTCGAGTCGGAACTCGAATCCCGCAGGAAAACTTAAACCGGTGTGGAAGGAAAGGAAATTCGAGTCGAAACTCGAATTCCGAAGGAAAACTAGGTTAACCAGAAGGAAAGAAGATTCGAGTCGGAACTCGAATCCCGAAGGAAAACTAAATTAGTGGATACTGAATTTTAAAGTGTACCAGTGCAAACACCGGATTTTGAAAATGTGCCAATACAAGCACTATGTTTTGAAAAATTACCAGTACGAATACCGGGTTTTGGAAGATTACCAGTACGAGCACTGGATTTTGGAAGGTTACCAGTACGAGCACTGGATTTTAAAAGGTTACCAGTACGAGCGCTGGATTTTAAATGGTTACCAGTACGAGCACTGGGTTTTGGAAATTTACCAGCACGAACACTGATTTTTTGAAAAATTACCAGCACAACACTGGATTATGAAGAATTACTAATTGATTTTGATGGAAAATTTTCAGTCTTCACCCTCACGACGACTTAGACAACTGTCGGGGCCTCAGGATTTATCCCTTATCCTGAATGGGGAGTTCGATGCAAATGCAAATTGATGCAGATGAATGCGAATGAATGCATGCAGATGCAAATGAATGTAAATGGATGCACATGTGTGCAAAATGAGAGATTTGTTTGATCCTGCCTGCATATAGGATGTTTTGAAGACAATTTTCAAAATAATGCCCCAGTGTAATGGGGGAGTAAGATATTGGATGAAAGGATAAATAATTGATATTTGAGGAATGTTCTCTGAAGATAACAGTGGAAAGATTGACGATGTTCTTCTTGATGAATTCGGGAGACACTCTCAAAGAGGTTACTCTTTGTAAAAAGACATTTTGTAAAGAAGGAGAAATACAAAAGATGATGCCAAACTATGAGGAAGATTGATAATTTTATTGATGAAAGAGATGAGACCATGCCATCCATACAAAATAACGAAAGCAAAATGCAAGAATGAAAGAGTGATGGCCTTGTCGCTCTTAGGGTGCTGATGAGCTGGCTGCTTTATCTTCTTCTTTGCCTTCCACAAGGATATTTTTATCGATATAGTCTTGAATAATATTCCTGAGAACAAAGCAGTACTCGGTATCATGCCCCATGGCCCGATGAAACTTGCAAATTTGATCTTTAAATCTTTCCCTAATGATAGGAGGATCATCGACTCTTGGGAGCTTAATCATCTCCTTAGCCAACATAACTTCAAGGATTTCTTCACGCGGTTGATCTAGGGGAGTAAAGTCACGTTTAAAACTCCAGTTGTCGTGCTTTGACTTTTCTTGATCTTTCTCTTTATGCTGAGCACTAGATTGAAAAGGCTTATCATTGTTAGAGAACTTTCCTTTTTGGCCCTTGGATCCCTCTGAAGGATGATCATAATTTTTCTTGTTGCTTTTGCTATTATTGGCAGAGAGAGTGAAATGAGACTTCGGAGATCTTACTGTATCTTTCCCGAGCATGTATTCCAAAAAGCTTTCAAATATTTAATCCAAAGGGGCCATCTTGCGGTTCTGATTTCGATCATCACACTGCACCTCTTGTCGAGTGTTTGATTTCTGCTGAGATTTGGATAAGACAGTCGATTGGTATTCTTTCTTATTCTCACGAAGAAATTCTTGTCGATATGATCTTGGACAATGTTCTTGAAGACGAAACAATGGTGGGTATCATGTCCTACTGCCCTATGAAATTTACAGAATTGATCCCTGAATTTTCCCATGACTGTGGGAGGATTCGCGACTCTTGGGAGTTTTACCAATTCCTTGGCCAACATATATTCAAGGATTTCGTCGAGAGGCTGCTCAAGAGGAGTAAACTGGCGATTGCAATCCCAACCGTCCCGCTTTATCTTTTCTTTCTGCTGACTCAATTTTCCACTCTACTTTAAAGATTTCTCTTTCTGACTTGTGTGATCGCCTTTGTTATCCTTGCACCCCTCGCGGTGGGCCTTGACAGAATTTGTCTTTTTTGAATCTTGATTATTCCTGACGAGAGTGATGCTCTTGCAGAAATCTTTGCCCGTGAAGACCTTCTTGCCCTTGTCGCGGGCTTCCAAATCTTTAATCTTCTTTGCCATTTCCTTCAGTTGTATTTGGATTGGATCATCCATTGCTTGATTTTTCAATTTATAGGTTGTCCCTTGTCTATGAGGGGATCTTTGAAATGCTTGCTGAACTTCATACTCTTCATCGGTGTTACCTACCGATCCTGATTCATCTGATGTATCTTCCTGTTGGATATGTTCCTTGAATAGCTTCAGAACTTTCTTGACTGCCTGGTCTTTTGCCTTCTGCTTAACCCGAGTCTCTTCTATACTAGTTTCAGTTTGTTCTGCCAGTATCTTGGTCATCATTTCTTTGAACATAACATACATTCGGGGATCGATGCCATCATCCGCTTGCTGACTCTGACTTCTGACTGATTGGAGTGAGTCCATTTCCTCTTCTGAAGCGATCGAGTATGCCACACCTTCTATTGATGCAGTTTTCTTTCCGGACCTTGTCAGAACCACTGAGTATCACGAATGCTCTTTTGAATGTTATTAATGCTCTCTCTGCAAGGCAGAACTGATGGTTAGGCTTCTGAAGGAAATTTGGTTGGAGGAAAATATTTGTTGAGAATTTTGGTAGACAATTGAAATAATATCCCATTACTAGGGATTGAGTCGTCGCTGGGATTACGACAATTGCGTTGCTATTCTTTGCAAGATAAACAACTGAAAATATGCCTTGTTACCTAGGCGAGGTCGTCAAACCAAAGTGAAATGTAAAGGAATTTTATTGAGGGGAAAAACATGATTTTATCAATAATACACTTGACAGAGGGGAGGGGGACAGACAATTTTCCACCACTCTACAAAATCAGAAGACACACGAGGACCAAGAAAAATAGTAAGACTGACAAAGGAATCCCAGCCATGTTTGGCAGAATGGTATGCTCCGGACCACTGATCTGATGCGAGATTGAATTCTGGCAGAACCCCCGCTAGTGGACGAATCTCTACGCGCTTCTGCCTCTGAGAGAACTGCCTGACACACCGCTCGGGATGATAGTATGCGCAGAAAAATGGGCCAAGTAGTCTGAATCGCTTGCCGTAAGCATAAGTATATCTGGGAGGTGATTCCTGGCGATCAAAGTAGTCCCATACGACCTCTTCCTCCTGAAGGTTGTCGATCAAGAACCGGTATCGCGCAACTGGAAGAAGCTTCTCTCCATTGTATCTGAAGGAACTGGCTCGGACTGGCACATGTCGGAGGAACCAAGACTGCAAGGCATAGGTGCACCCTTCGACTAGAATGGATTCTCCGAGTGCGAAACGAGTCAACCCTCGGTATAGAAAAGCGAGTGCGGCCATGGCTATTGAGAGGTGGCTGGTCTGTCGACTTCCCCGTCTCCTCATAAGCTGAACTATTCTGATATCCATGTAATTCCGTCCATCGGGAAAGAAAGCTAATCCCACCGTGCACAGAACCATCGCGTGCTGAATTCTCTCTCGAGCTGTCCTGGACAACGAACTGACTTCCACAAATGTCCCATGCTGTCTGTAGATTTCGAGCAGATCCACATATTCATTTCCATCTTCTTCAATCAGAGGCCAAGACTTGCGTCCTGTCATGCGAGCTAAGGCATATTTTGGGTCCAGACCCTTGACATTAATCAGAAATTGTGTCTCCAATGGATCTCCAGGCTGACCGGCTGGCTCGGGCAATCCCATAATCTCTGAAAATTCATCCATCAGTACTGTCATCTCGCCCCACGGGAACCAGAAGGTAGAAGTGCTCGGATTCCACCGCTCTGCTAGTGCATGAATCAAGTTGCCGTTGACTGTCTGCTTTCCCACTGCGGACGCCAGTTCCAATCCACACTCATCCAGATGGTCCGGAAACATACGAGAGAAGTTTTTGAACCATAAATAATACCACCGGGGAAAGAAGGATCTGGTGCTGAGGACTCGATGTTCGGGAAGACGTTGTCGCACCTCGTAGGAGATGTGACCCTCAAAGAAGACTGAATCAAGCTGACTGGATGCTATCAGAATAGACTGGAAAACATGGAAAATTTGGAATAAGACTTGGAAAATATAGGAATTTTGAGAAAAATGCAGGCAGGATAAAAATAAAGCAGGAAATTCGAGATCCAGAAGATAGGAAAGATGGGAAATCACCTGGAGTTTTGAAGAAAATGGAGGAACTTTATGAAAATCGTCAATGGTTTAATGAAATATAAGGAAGTACTTTATAAAATAAAGTATTTTGAAAATCGTCCAGTATTTTAAAACATGGACAGTATATGGACATGGGCTGGGGAATTTTAAAAAAATCGTCCAGTATTTTAGAAAATTGGGGAAAATATGGAAAATAAAAGGAGATGACTATAACATATTCAATCACATGCTGCACAAACAGCATTCTCTAAAAGCTGACTCTAGATGCACAAATTTTGAAATGGCTGTAGAAGCTTAATCCTAACTCTAAGGCTCAGATCATCTGTATCCAATCTAGTTATGCCTATATACTCAAGCCAAGGCTCGATGTACGTGGCATAAAATCAATTCCTCCGGTTCTAGGTTCAAGTTTTCCAACATCCTTGAGCACCTGCCGATATACGTTGGACTATGGCCCTTGGTACGTGGCAGGGGGGTTTTCACCCAAATAGGTGGCCCAGTTGTGAGGCTCTGTCCCGAACTATGGTTCTGGAAGAGAGCCCAGCAACGTGAAGACCGGGACAATATAGGTGGGGGTGGTTTTTGAAAAACATGAGCACATGCAATCAAACAGAAGGCTCTAAGTCCTAAAAAGATAGAATTTTGAAATATTTGAAGAAGCAAACATTGTTTTCATACAATTCCTAAATTGAGGAGTGTTGTATTAGACCTAAGTCTATGTGAGCATGAATAATTCTCCTCAATATGGTCCTACCAAACCATACCTAGTCTATATGCATTCCATGTCAGTTGGGTTCAAGTCTAGGCTCCTAGGTTCACATGATATCATAAAGCAAAGCTGACATTCCATGGAAATCGATTTTGACAATTTGAACTAAGTAGAGCATTAGATTGATCAGGCAAAGACAAGGTCCCATCACGGTCGCCAAACCTGTTATCATCGCAAAATTTTTACTTTTGCAAGTCAAACTGACCTTTGAAAAGTTTTTGAAAATAACTCGCCTCCGTTTTAAAATGTGGGAAAATTCCGTAGAATGGGACTCGCCTGTCGATACGAGGTTCAACTGTTCCTGCTACCTTTAACAGGGGTAATTGAACCAAGGATCAATCTTATGCTCTACTCTATTCAACTTGTCTAAATCATATTCTAATTTCTAAATGCACAAAGAATCAGGCATGTGCTATGAATTTTCAAAAAATGCACATTTGAAAACATGATGTTTGCTTTGAATGATTGAAATTTTTAGAAAATATAAATCTTGGAAATGATATCACATGAGAAATCGTGAAATGGGATTTGAAATATACTTCTGAGAGAAATAAAAATCGATTTTGAGGAATCCTTGACATTTGGTGAAAATCGATTCTGAGAGACTTGGTTTCTCTTAATTCAAACTTGGAAATTGAAATTCTAACTTAGAAAATTTGAGTTTGGAACTTGGGAAATACTTGAAATATCCTTTGAAATTAAATGTCTTTGGGAAAATCGATTTTGCTATAAGACTTAGGAGATTTTGAGAAAATGAACTTCTTTGAATTGAAATTTGAATTGGAATTGGCAAATGCATGAAATGAATGAATATGGATTTGAGGAATTGAGAAATACTTTTGTATTTTTGAGAAATGCAGTTGTTATCGTCGCGAAATTTTTCCCCCGCCTTCCCTTCCTTGCGGAAGAGAAAACGAGAGAAACGCTTTCGCGCTTCAAACTTGACCGGATTTTGGAAATTGTTTTGAAATACTCGCCTCCGTTTTGAAAATTGCGGGAAAATCCATGGGATGGGGCTCGACCTGTCGGTACGAGGTTCAACCGTTCCTGCAGCCTTTAACAGGGGTAATCGAACCAAGGACCAACATTGTGCTTGACTTAGTTAAATCATCAAAATCATGTTCTATCCTAAATGCACAGAGAATTTAGGCATGTGCTATGAGATTTGGAAAATGCAACTTGGGAAAACATGATGTATGCTTGGAAAATATTTGAAGTTGAAAAGATTTCTCAGGAAAAGAGTAAATTTCTCAGGAAACTCAGATGAAAAGATTTGAAATCTTGAGAAAGTTTATAAAGACTTGGGAAAATTATGAATGGTTGAAAATCCTGGGAAAATGGAAGTGATTCTTGAGAAAAGATGAACCTTTTGAAAAGGGAAACACTTCTTAGAAAAACTTGGACTTTGAGAGTTTTCTTAGGAAAATGATGGAAGATTTATAGGAAAGCTCATTGGAGAAGGAAATTCAAAACTTGTGGAATCGAAATCCTGGGAATTTTAGCTTTTTAAATACTTGGAAATCGATTTTGGCTCTTGAAGAAAGATTGGAAAACTCTTTTGAATATCTTAAGAAAATATCCTTTTCTTGGAAAAACTGTGGAAAACTTGTCTTGGAAAAACCGATTTTGAAAAATCCTTAGAATTTCTTGAGAAATCGATTTCTTGAGAATGAAGTTTTCTTGAGAAAATCTTGAGAAAATCAATGATTTCATGATGCAAATGACATGAGTGAATGAATGCACTTTGAGAAGATTTTCTGAGGAATTGGTTGGAAAATGTGCATTAAGTCAAGATAAATCCTTCACATATTCTGACTGTGGCCATGAATATGTTCAGAACTTAGTTGATTTGATGCACATGATTTTGAAAACTTTGGAAATATGATATGCATTTTAAGATAGCCTAAGAGTGTAGGCTCAATGTGACTAGTAGAAAGATGATGGATCTGGGTCTCGTCCATATTCCGACTAGGGCCGTAAATATGGATCCCACCGAGTCCATCAACTCCCTAAGAGTTGGTGCACGTGCCATTCGTGAACATCCATAGTGCTTTTGAAATAAAATGCATGAATCATAGAAACATGATATTGCATAAAATCAAACTATATGATATGCATCCTAGTCTAAGCAGGAAATTAAATCTCTTATTCCAAAATTTACATTATTACATCATTAAATAAAGGAAATAAAAGAAATTTGCAGACTTCAGCTCCTTCTTTTGAATGTCCCTGCCAAACTTGAAATAAGGTTAGCTCAAATATGTGGGTTTTTCCAAAATTTTCCAATAATATTATGAAATTATTGGATTTAATTGGATATAAACCCTATGATCATGCTTCCTTGATATTTGAAATGATGAAAATGCAAGAAATTCAGTAGAAAACAGTTTGAAATTCGGAATTGAGGTTAAAATGACCAAAATACCCCTAAAATTAAAGTTACATCTTTAAAATCAGGGTTTTTTGAAGGAAAACTTGGTAAAATTGAGATTTTGAAATTCAAATTGAATCAAATGATGATGAAATGCAGTAAGAGACATGATGACATGCTGCTAGACACATTAAGACTGTAAAATCAGAATTTGGTATTTTGCAATTTATCAAAAATAATGATTTTCGCTTGTTTTTCGCTTGGATCCGGGTCCTGCGGGACCCTGTTTTGGTATTATGGATGATCCAAACCTCAAATGGATTCCAAATTGCACCAAATTCGGTATGAAGCATCTACTTACTTTGATAAACAACCTAGAATGCTAAAAATCATGAAATGATATGATTTAAATGCCAAAATTCAAAGAAAGTCCTAAAATGGTGGATTTTGCCTATGGATCCGAACCAAATGCAATGTCTAATATGATAATGAAAGATTTACACCATGGAAACTTCTGATATTTTGCAGACTGCTAAAAGACCCGAAATGGAACATTTTTGGTTTTTACAGCCTCGGGATTTGAGCCATGGTGAGTTCAATAACAGAGATTTAGTTCTGACAGAGGTAAAAATCACCCTAGTCTGATGTAAAATGCCCAAAAAATATAAAACGGCCATGGAAATTTATGAAATTAATCAGAGTTATGCAAGACACCTACATGAACAACTTTCATGTTTATGACATCGGCATTTGATCAACTAAAGCATAAATAAAAATATAACTATTTCTGCCTAAACTAACAGAACAGACAAATGTAGAAAAATAGGGGGCTGACAAGAAAAATTCTAATCAGGGGTCAACGCTGTTCTAAAAATTACAGGCTTTTAGATTCAAACAGAGGACATCTCGGACACCACTTTCACGTTTTACAGTTTTGGATTTGGAGCAACACACAAAGAGAAACCATAGCTTTAAGTCGATCCAAGATCTCAGAGGCCCAAATTAGGCTCTGACACGTGTCCCGAACTCTCGGATTTTTTTCAGACATAAAAGAAAATCAGAAAAATCTGAAAACATCATATTAAAAACTAGACATCCTCCCTAGTTCGAAACATTTTTCGGATCGAAAATCGAATCTCCCATTAGGGATATCTCGATTTTACAAGTTGGCAAATGATTTTCAAAACGCATCTCGGGTAAAAAAACCCGACTTGCCATTTTGAATGTTTACCACAGTAAACAAATTCAAATGCCTCCAAAGTTTTGGAAAAATTTTAGGTACACCTAAGGGCGCATTCCGTGATTTTTTTGGGATTTTTAATAAAACATAAATGCATGAAATGATGTGTGGACTGACTGACAAAAACAGGGACCTACTGAAAATAAGCAGAATTGAAATAAATGCTAAATTAATCCTAATTAATTCATGAAATGTACTAAATGAATGAAATAAAATGCAAATTAAATCTAGCTAACTACATGCATGTTAAAATCATCAAGGAAGTATAATTATGTATTTTTATATATGTCGTTTTATGAGAATAGCTCAATCCATCCCTCGGATGAGCTCTTTCTTCAAACGACAACACGAATCAAACCAAAAGAATTATCATAGTGAAATCAATAGGAATGGAAGCTTACCTTGTGTTCTCCAGCGGTTTTGGAACTCCCAAAATGAGTGGCTACCTTGATAATGGGCTCCAGAGAGGCGTGAATCCAGAGGAAACCAAGTAAGAATGAAAATGGAATTCTGAAGTTCAATTCTCAAACAGGGCTCTCAGAGTGAAAATGCTAAATCCAAAAGAAGCTCCCCTAGGCTGGGCATGGGGCCTTGTATTTATAGAGATTTTTGGAAAATTTTGAAATTCAAAGAAGCTTAATCTGAGCCCTCCATGTGGAGCCATCTCAGAGGGTGTTGTCTTGGAGTTTGAAATTCAAATTCTGCTTTATTCTGGAAGGAGGAGAGACTTCCATGTGGCGCCATCTCAGAGCATCCACATTGCCATGTGTCAGAAGATAGGAGCAGAGGAAGCAGAAGACGCCACCTCAGAGGGGTTTGAATTCTACTTTTTCTGATGAAAGGAGAGACTGACATGTGGCGCCATCTCAGAGCATCTTCATTGACATGTGTCAGAAGGAAAGGCAGAGGATTCAGATGGTGCCACCTCTGAGAGAGTTTGAAATTTAAATTTCTGCTTTTTCTAGAGGAAAGGAGAGACTGCCATGTGGCACCACCTCAGGGTGACTCCTACAATGACATGTGGCAAGAGGGAGGAAAAGGGACACGTGGCACCATCTCACACAAAATAGAAAAGGTGAAGTTCAGGATTTGCGCCACCTCAGACTGGAGTTTGAACATTTGAATTCTAGCTTTCTCTGAAGGAGGCAGAAAGTGACATGTGTCACTTGCTTTTTCTGAAGAAAGCAGAGAGAGACACGTGTCCCTTGCTTTTTCTGAGAAGAGCAGAGGGTGACATGTGTCACTTGCTTTTTCTGAGAAAAGCAGGGAGTGACATGTGTCTTCTACTTTTTCTAAAGGAAGCTGGAGATGACATGTGTCATCTACTTTTCTGAGAAAAATAGCAGGGAGACATGTGTCCTCTGCTTTTTCTGAAAGGAGCAGAGATTGACACGTGTCGCTTGCTTTTCCTGAGGAAAGGAGAGAGTGACATGTGTCACTTGCAGGAGACATAATTCAAATGGTGCCACCTCAGAGGAGACAAGTTCTACTTTTTCTGAACAGGACAACACATGACACGTGGCATCTCATGGTGACCTTGGAATGACACATGGCACAGGGTGAAGATGGTAGACATTGACATGTGGCATAAAATGAAGAGGATGACTAATGACATGTGGCGGCATCTTAAGGTGGCCCCACGCTGACACGTGTCAAAGGATGGCAGAAGAGAGAAGGTGACATGTGGCACTTCTAGGTGAACCCTATGCTGACACATGGCAGGTAAATGGGAGGAGAGAGAAAGGACAAGTGGCACCAATCTAGGGGACAAGGTTCCTATTTTTTTGGGTTTTTCAAAGTTCAGGTTTTTCAAAAGAAAAGTCTATGTGACACCACCTCAGTGTGGGTCCCACATTGCTTCTTTATTGAAATAAGAACAAGACAACAACCTCTTTTTGGAATTTTCATAAAAATTTGGACTAATTGGTAAAACAGAAATTTTTGGAAAGAGTTGGCCCCTGTAGGGCAATTTTGTAAAAGGAAGATATTTGAAATTGTCAAAAGGGCAAAATCTGAGATAAGGTGGCTGAAATCCATATTAAAACTATCCAGATCATTTTCCTGAGGAAATATTTTAAAATTCAGAGCCCTGGGGGTAAAATGGGAAGAACTGATAATTTTAAAGACCCAGGGTTTTGAAATCAATTTTGAAAAGAGTTGAAATTCTAATCTGGATTGAAAATTTTGAAATCGAGAGTTCTGGACCTCGAAATGACATGCTGTGCAGTGCAGTGATATGAAATGCTCATGCAATGCTATACAATGACATGTCTTATACAATATAATCTTGAACCAAGACTTGGAGATGCCTATCTCCTGTCAGGAATAAAATTTTGAACATCTGAGCTAAAATAGGGAGACTTTAAGAGTTCCAGGTGAAATTTGGACTTTTACAAGGTTCGAACTCAGAAAATGACCATTTTGCCCTCCGGCAATTTCAAAGGCTGAATGATGATGTTTGGTGAAAATGTCGGGGAGGTGAGTGAAAATTTGGGGTGTTTACAGATGCCCCTCTTTGCTACTAAGCCGGCTCATGGCCGAGCTTAGTGGCAAAGAAAAACACACCAAATTTGGGCTATACGAAAAAAATGCCCCAGTTAGAAGGATCTGACTGGGTGTGAAGAAATTAGCCCGAGGAAGATGGTAGATATGAAGCGAAGAATGGAGAGAAAAGATTCACTCTATGAGAGTGAAGTTCAGGTTTATGCCCTTAACCTGGATGGGACAGAAATACCTCGCATGGAACGAAGCTCAGGTTTTGACCCTTGACCTGATTGGGGAATGGAATATCTCATCGAAATGAGACTCGGGTTTGTACCCTTAACCTGATCGGGCGGAAGATGAAATACCTCTTTGATTGAGGCTCAGGTTTGTACCCTTATCCTGATCGGGCGGAAAATGGAATACCTCTTTGATCGAGGCTCAGGTTTGTACCCTTATCCTGATCGGGCGGAAAATGAAATACCTCTTTGATTGAGGCTCAGGTTTGTACCCTTATCCTGATCGGGCGGAAAATGAAATACCTCTTTGAGTAAGGCTCAGGTTTGTACCCTTATCCTGATCGGGTGGAAAATGAAATACCTCTTTGATTAAGGCTCAGGTTTGTACCCTTATCCTGATCGGGCGGAAGATGAAATACCTCTTTGATTGAGGCTCAGGTTTGTACCCTTATCCTGATCGGGCGGAAAATGAAATACCTCTTTGATTGAGGCTCAGGTTTGTACCCTTATCCTGATCGGGTGGAAAATGAAATACCTCTTTGATTGAGGCTCAGGTTTGTACCCTTATCCTGATCGGGCGGAAAATGGAATACCTCTTTGATCGAGGCTCAGGTTTGTACCCTTATCCTGATCGGGCGGAAAATGAAATACCTCTTTGAGTGAGGCTCAGGTTTGTACCCTTATCCTGATCGGGTGGAAAATGGAATACCTCTTTGATTGAGGCTCAGGTTTGTACCCTTATCCTGATCGGGTGGAAAATGAAATACCTCTTTGAGTGAGGCTCAGGTTTGTACCCTTATCCTGATCGGGTGGAAAATGGAATACCTCTTTGATTGAGGCTCAGGTTTGTACCCTTATCCTGATCGGGTGGAAAATGAAATACCTCTTTGATTGAGGCTCAGGTTTATACCCTTATCCTGATTGGGTGTAAAATGGAATACCTCATCAAAGGAGGCTCAGGTTTGTACCCTTATCCTGATCGGGCGGAAAATGAATGGAATCCTCGAAGGAAGAGACCATGATGGAACCTTTGGATTTTGCACAGTAAATCCGACAGGGTTTTTTGCAAAAGGAAGGAAAATGGGGTCCCTAAAGCTTGAAAAGGGATTGATCTTGGGCGTCTCATTGTTGAGACTAAAATCAGCTTTTGAAATTGCCTTTTGCGGGAAATGATTGGTGGTTTGACCTCGAACCGAAATGGGACTGTCTATGGTGGGACAGTGGGGACACAGGGAAGTGTGCAAATCTGAGAGTTCATGCTCTCAAAGAAGGGAAGGAATCAAGTCCTTAAGAGGGATTTAAAATTGGTGTCTGGATGTATCAAAGACGGATATCAAGCTCTCACTTCACGTCAGGATAGCTAGAAAATATTGTCAAAATATTGAGAATTTTGTTGTTGATTCCAAGTTTTTGAAAATGTTGCACATGGCTACAAAGATATTCTTTCTTTTCTACCCAAAGCATTACCTCCAAACAGGGTTCACTTCGTAGAATCGAGATTTGAAACCCAAATTGCTCGCAATTGACCTTCTTCAAGGAAGTTATCAATTTCCTTGATATGAACAAGAAAGAGAATTTGATATTATGAAAGCAATTGATGAAAGAGTATTGATAATAGAATTTCACAAGATTAAAGAGGATTCTTGATAAATCTGGCAGCTTGATATCCTGAGAGCTTCTCTCTTGATAATCTTTCTGCACTCTTTTGGCTCTCTGGGTTTTTGCTACACTCTCCTTCATTTTGGAGATATTTTGACTTTTTTTTTTCTCTCTTTCTTTTTCCTCTCTTGCTCTCTTTTGGAAGGGTACGTCACAAACTCCTTCATCTTGGAGATGTTTCGATCCTTCTTGGACGATGGGTTTGGAGATCTTTGGATGATAGCTGAAATTAAATATCTTTTAGGGATTGTCAAGAGGTTCATCGCATCTGCCTTCATCTCGACAGTGCTTTGGACTTTCCCTGGAAGGACCCGTCACAAACTCTGTCATCTTGGAGATGTTTCGAATCTTCTTTGGCCCCAGGGGTCTACTCGCATAATTCGCCTTCATCTTGACGACAGGTGAGAGCTCCCTTTTGCGGATATTTAATTGCAGCTTAGGTGATTTTGAGGAAACGGGGCTTGGGTAAACGCTCTCTTTTCTAGCGCTCAGGATATTTCCACTGCCTTGTCTTTACAAGAATAGCCTTTAAAAATGTGCCATTGACTGCGATCACTATCAATCATCTATGGCTTTGCAAAACATTGAAATTTCTTTTCTGGCCATATCGAGGATTTATCCTTCATCCTTTTGGTTGGTCAAATAGAACGAATTTGAAGATTGAATCTCTTTTCGCAAAAGCTTCACTCTTTTGAAAGTAATGCTGAAGGTAAACTGAGGTAAAGATTTATGCAATAAAATTTTGAAATCAATAATTGATTGACAAATTGACAAAATTTTCTTGAAATCCTTGATGAAAGAGAGCACATGAGGTCCAGCTTAACGCATCCGTGACGAAAATTCTCCTCTCTTTTCCTCAAAGGAGGTGACTATCAGTTCACTGGGAACAATATCAGTTCAATTAAGAAGGACCATCGGTTCGCTGGGAACTATATCAGTTCAATTAAGAACAACCATCGCTGAGAATAATATCAGTTCAATGAAGAACGACCATCGGTTTATTTGGAACACTATCAGTTCAATGAAGAACGACTATCAGTTCACTTGGAACACTATCAGTTTAATGAAGAACGACTATCAATTCATTTGGAACACTATCAGTTCAATGAAGAACGACTATCAGTTCGCTTGGAACACTATCAGTTCGATGAAGAACGACTATCAGTTCACTTGGAACACTATCAGTTCGATGAAGAACGACTATCAGTTCACTTGGAACACTATCAGTTCGATGAAGAACGACTATCAGTTCACTTGGAACACTATCAGTTCGATGAAGAACGACTATCAGTTCACTGGGAACACTATCAGTTCGATGAAGAACGACTATCAGTTCACTTGGAACACTATCAGTTCGATGAAGAACGACTATCAGTTCACTTGAAACAATATCAGTTCAATGAAGAACGACTATCAGTTCACTTGGAACACTATCAGTTTGGTTAGAACACTATCAGTTCGATGAAGAACAACTATCAGTTCACTTGGAACACTATCAGTTCGATGAAGAACGACTATCAGTTCATTTGGAACAATATCAGTTCACTTGGAACACTATCAGTTCAATGAAGAACAACTATCAGTTCGTTTGGAACGACTATCAGTTCGCTTGGAACGACTATCAGTTCGCTTGAAACACTATCAGTTCAGTGAAGAACGACTATCAGTTCGTTAGGAACACTATCAGTTCAATGAAGAACGACTATTAGTTCGTTTGGAACACTATCAGTTCAATGATGAACAAGGACCATTATAGAGAGTTGAATCGCTTCTATGAATGGTTTCAGGATTATCCCCTTATCCTGAACAGGGAATGAAAATTGGATGACCTGGCGATCAAAATTGAGAATTTTGGTGATTTTAAAATTGGGAATTGGGTGACCCGGAGATCGAAATTGAAGAATTGGATGACCCGAGGGTCGAAATTGAAGAATTATGGAAAATGATTCAGGTTTATCCCTTAACCTGAAGGGGAATGGAATTGGGTGCATAGTCAATGCAAATGCAATGCACATGCACATGAAATGCAAATGAAGTGCAAATGAATGCAAATGAGTGCATATATATGCAAAATCAGAGAATGGTTTATCCTGCCTGCATACAGGATGTTTTGAGGTAAAGATAAATTTTTTAAAAAAATGCCCCAGTGTAACTAGGGAGAAAGTTTTGAATAGAAGAAGGACAATTGATGAATAAGGCGACAAGTTTCTTGACTGATAGATGTCCTCAAGATCATTCCTCACAAGAGAGACATTATGAAAAGGAAGAGAAAGTAAATAAGACGACACCAAGCTATTGAAAAAAATTTGATGACTTTATTGATGCTTTAAAATCAAGGAAAGAGAATGGGATTACATTATTCTTTTGAAAAGGCAAGATGGGAAATGGGAAATTGTTGGCATTGTCATCTTCTTGAATGATTGTAGAAAAAATCTTTGTCAGGATGACTAGTCTTCCTTTTCATCTTCAACGAGGAGCTTCTTGTCAATGCAGTCTTGAACAATGTTCTTAAGGACGAAGCAGTTTTCTGTATCATGCCCTACTGCTCGATGAAACTTGCAAAATTGTTCTTTGAATCTGCCCATAATTGCTGGAGGATCAGCAGCTTTAGGCAACCGGACAAGGTCTTTCTCAAGCATATACTCGAGGATACTCTCGAGTGTCTGATCCAGAGGGGTGAATTCTCGATCAGTTCTCCAGTCCTTGCGCTTTGATTTTTCCTGATCTTTCTTTTGATGTTGAGGGCTGGATTGGAGAGGTTTATCACTGTTGATGTCCTTCCCCTTTTGCTTTTTGATTCTCTCCAAACTATGATCATTCTTGTTGCCTTTGCTATTATTGAAAGATTTGGCCGCAAAAGTGAAGTGAGCCTTCTTCTTTTGTTCACCTTGAGAGTTATTCTTGGAAAATGTGAAGCCTTCATAGACTCCATTCTCCACACTCAACTCGAGCCATTCTGCTCGTTCAATGAGTTCAACGAAAGATTTGGATGGTGAGGTAGAAATTAATCCTCTCAGAGGTTGCAAAAAATTATTGAGGATCAATGATAAAGCATGTCTTTCTGATATAGGATCCCTCATTTTGTTGCAGGTCTCTCTCCATCTGCGAATGAAGTCCCTTGCCTTTTCATTTTCATTCTGCCTTAGGTTGCAGAGATGGCTCAATGTTGGGAGCGCTTCAGTATTGAACAAGAATCATTCACGACTTTGTCGAACTCTTTCAGTTCTATAGGATTGACATGTTCCGCGTACCATTTGGCTGCGACTCCTTCCAGGCTGCGGGGAAAGCATAAGAACAATGCTCTGTTGTCTCTCTTGAACCTAGAGCATTCAGCGAAGAACATGGCGAGATGGGCTTTTGGGTCGCCAGAACCATCGAACTTGATGAATTTTCGGGGAAGATTCTCCAGATCACTCTGGCCATTTCTCTGAATTGTGCTTGCAGGGGCTCTTCTGCGACCTGACTTTTTGATTTGTGACTCCTCCTTTGGCCACATTTATGAAATGCCGGAGGCACCTCATATTCTTCATCGGTATCATCTTCGTCTGAAGTATCTTGAACATTCTCCTCAGAGGACTTGGTTGACCTCTTGGCCACACGATCTCTAATTCTCTGACTGAATGGATTTTTGTCTGAGCTGGTGCCAGCCTGCTCACTCATCATCCTCTTCATCATCTTTTGAAACATTGCGTACATCTAAGGGTCGATACCATCATCTTCTGGCTGCTCTTGGTCTTTGTCTGACCTTGGCGAATTCATCTCTCATTCTGATGTTGATGAGTAACTGATACGCTGAATTGGTGCGGTCTTCTTCCCTGACCTTGTCTGAACCATCAAATGTTGCGAAGGCTCTCTGCAGGATAAGGTCTTGATTAGACTCTGAGGAAATTTTTGGATTGGGAAGAAAATTATATGGTGGACAATTGGAAGAATATCCCATTAATAGGGATGGAGTCGTCGTTGGAGTCACGACAATTATGTTGTCATTCTTTGTAAGAGAAATGAACAACGGAAAATGTGCCTTGTTACCTAGGCGAGGTCGTCAACCACGAGGAAAATACCATTTTGAAGGAAAGAGATACCTCTTGGAAAAACAATCCGGAAACAGATTTAAAGTAAGAAGAAGGCAACTGGGTAAACAATTTCCACCACAATAATCAAGGTATGCACGAGGAAAATGCGGTGAAGAATTTTGCAAGTAAACAACAGGATCGAAAATCCAATGAGAGAAAACATATGATTTTGAAAAATTGCAGGCAGGATAAAAATGCAGCTGGAAATTCGAGATCCAGTAGAAAGGGAGAATGAAAAATCACCTGGAGTTTTGGAAGAAAAGGGATATTTGGGAAAAACCATCCAGGGTTTTAGAAAATAAAGGAAAATATGAGAATATGGATATTTGGAAAGATATTTTTGAAAAAAATATGAGAGAAATAAAAGTAGCATACAAACTCACATCCTGCATAAACATTTATGCACATTCAGCACTCCCTAAAAAGCTGACTCTAGATGCATCATTTTGAAAACAGCTGTAGGACCTTAATCCTAACTCTAAGTTCAGATCATCTTTGTCCAATCCAGTTATGCCGATATACCCGAATCGAGATCCGAGGTACGTGGCATAGAATTTTCACTCCGGTTCTAAGGTAAGGTTTTCCAACATCCTTGAGCACCTACCGATATACTTCAGACTGTGGCCCGCGGTACGTAGTAGGGGGGTGTTAACCCAAATAGTTGGCCCAGTTGTGAGGCTCTGTTCTGAACTATGGTTCTGGAAGAGAGCCCAGCAACGTGAAGACCGGGTAAAGATAGGTAAGAGAGATTTGAAAAAATGATCACATGCAAGAAATAGAGGGCTCTAAGTCCTAAAGAGATAGACTTTTGAAAACTTTGAAGAAGCATATATTGTTTGCATTCAGATCCTAAATTGAGGAGAGTTGTATTTAGACCTAAGTCTATGTGAGCATGAAAATTTCTCCTCAATATGGTCCTACCAAACCATGCCTAAGCTATATGCAATCAATGTCAGCTAGGTCAGAATCTAGGCTCCTAGGCTCACATGATATTGAAAGTAAAAGAGCTGACATTTTATGAACATAATTTTGATAATTGAACTAATTCAAGCATAATTTAGGTCAGACAAGGACAGGTCCCATCTCGGTCGCCAAACCTGTTATCGTCGCGAAATTTTTCCCCCGCCTTCCCTTCCTTGCGGAAGAGAAAATGAGAGAAATGCTTTCGCGCTTCAAACTTGACCGGATTTTGGAAATTGTTTTGAAATACTCGCCTCCGTTTTGAAAATTGCGGGAAAATCCATGGGATGGGGCTCGACCTGTCGGTACGAGGTTCAACCGTTCCTGCCGCCTTTAACAGGGGTAATCGAACCAAGGACCAAAATTGTGCTTGACTTAGTTAAATCATCAAAATCATGTTCTATCCTAAATGCACAGAGAATTTAGGCATGTGCTATGAGATTTGGAAAATGCAACTTGGGAAAACATGATGTATGCTTGGAAAATATTTGAAGTTGAAAAGATTTCTCAGGAAAAGAGTAAATTTCTCAGGAAACTCAGATGAAAAGTCTTGAAATCTTGAGAAAGTTTATAAAGACTTGGGAAAATTATGAATGGTTGAAAATCCTGGGAAAATGGAAGTGATTCTTGAGAAAAGATGAACCTTTTGAAAAGGGAAACACTTCTTAGGAAAACTTGGACTTTGAGAGTTTTCTTAGGAAAATGATGGAAGATTTATAGGAAAGCTCATTGGAGAAGGAAATTCAAAACTTGTGGAATCGAAATCCTGGGAATTTTACCTTTTTAAATACTTGGAAATCGATTTTGGCTCTTGAAGAAAGATTGGAAAACTCTTTTGAATATCTTAAGAAAATATCCTTTTCTTGGGAAAACTGTGGAAAACTTGTCTTGGAAAAACCGATTTTGAAAAATCCTTAGAATTTCTTGAGAAATCGATTTCTTGAGAATGAAGTTTTCTTGAGAAAATCTTGAGAAAATCAATGATTTCATGATGCAAATGACATGAGTGAATGAATGCACTTTGAGAAGATTTTCTGAGGAATTGGTTGGAAAATGTGCATTAAGTCAAGATAAATCCTTCACATATTCTGACTGTGGCCATGAATATGTTCAGAACTTAGTTGATTTGATGCACATGATTTTGAAAACTTTGGAAATATGATGTGCATTTTAAGATAGCCTAAGAGTGTAGGCTCAATGTGACTAGTAGAAAGATGATGGATCTGGGTCTCGTCCATATTCCGACTAGGGCCGTAAATATGGATCCCACTGAGTCCATCAACTCCCTAAGAGTTGGTGCACGTGCCATTCGTGAACATCCATAGTGCTTTTGAAATAAAATGCATGAATCATAGAAACAGGATATTGCATAAAATCAAACTATATGATATGCATCCTAGTCTAAGCAGGAAATTAAATCTCTTATTCCAAAATTTACATTATTACATCATTAAATAAAGGAAATAAAAGAAATTTGCAGACTTCAGCTCCTTCTTTTGAATGTCCCTGCCAAACTTGAAATAAGGTTAGCTCAAATATGTGGGTTTTTCCAAAATTTTCCAATAATATTATGAAATTATTGGATTTAATTGGATATAAACCCTATGATCATGCTTCCTTGATATTTGAAATGATGAAAATGCAAGAAATTCAGTAGAAAACAGTTTGAAATTCGGAATTGAGGTTAAAATGACCAAAATACCCCTAAAATTAAAGTTACATCTTTAAAATCAGGGTTTTTTGAAGGAAAACTTGGTAAAATTGAGATTTTGAAATTCAAATTGAATCAAATGATGATGAAATGCAGTAAGAGACATGATGACATGCTGCTAGACACATTAAGACTGTAAAATCAGAATTTGGTATTTTGCAATTTATCAAAAATAATGATTTTCGCTTGTTTTTCGCTTGGATCCGGGTCCTGCGGGACCCTGTTTTGGTATTATGGATGATCCAAACCTCAAATGGATTCCAAATTGCACCAAATTCGGTATGAAGCATCTACTTACTTTGATAAACAACCTAGAATGCTAAAAATCATGAAATGATATGATTTAAATGCCAAAATTCAAAGAAAGTCCTAAAATGGTGGATTTTGCCTATGGATCCGAACCAAATGCAATGTCTAATATGATAATGCAAGATTTACACCATGGAAACTTCTGATATTTTGCAGACTGCTAAAAGACCCGAAATGGAACATTTTTGGTTTTTACAGCCTCGGGATTTGAGCCATGGTGAGTTCAATAACAGAGATTTAGTTCTGATAGAGGTAAAAATCACCCTAGTCTAATGTAAAATGCCCAAAAAATATAAAAAGGCCATAGAAATTTATGAAATTAATCAGAGTTATTCACGACACCTACATGAACAACTTTCATGTTTATGACTTCAGCATTTGATCAACGGAAACATAAATAAAAATATAACTATTTCTGCCTAAACTAACAGAACAGACAAATGTAGAAAAATAGGGGGCTGACAAGAAAAATTCTAAGCAGGGGTCAACACTATTCTAAAAATTACAGGCTTTTAGATTCAAACAGAAGACATCTCGGACACCACTTTCACTTTTTACAGTTTCGGATTTGGAGTAACACACAAAGAGAAACCATAGCCATAAGTCGATCCAAGATCTCAGAGGCCCAAATTAGGCTCTAACACGTGTCCCGAACTCTCGGATTTTTGTCAGACATAAAAAAAAATCAGAAAAATCTGAAACAATTATATTAAAAACTAGACATCCTCCCTAGTTCGAAACATCTTTCAAATCGAAAATAGGATCTCCCATTAGGGATATCGCGATTTTACAAGTTGGCAAATGATTTTCAAAACGCATCTCGGGTAAAAAAACCCGACTTGCCATTTTGAACGTTTACCACAGTAAACAAATTCAAATGCCTCCGAATTTTTGGCAAAATTTTAGGGACACCTAAGGGCGCATTCCGTGATTTTTTTGGGATTTGTAATAAAACATAAATGCATGAAATGACGTGTGGACTGACTGACAAAAACAGGGACCTACTGAAAATAAGCAGAATTGAAATAAATGCTAAATTAATCCTAATTAATTCATGAAATGTACTAAATGAATGAAATAAAATGCAAATTAAATCTAGCTAACTACATGCATGTTAAAATCATCAAGGAAGTATAATTATGTATTTTTATATATGTCGTTTTATGAGAATAGCTCAATCCATCCCTCGGATGAGCTCTTTCTTCAAACGACAACACGAATCAAACCAAAAGAATTATCATAGTGAAATCAATAGGAATAGAAGCTTACCTTGTGTTCTCCAGCGGTTTTGGAACTCCCAAAATGAGTGGCTACCTTGATAATGGGCTCCAGAGAGGCGTGAATCCAGAGGAAACCAAGAAAGAATGAAAATGGAATTCTGAAGTTCAATTCTCAAACAGGGCTCTCAGAGTGAAAATGCTAAATCCAAAAGAAGCTCCCCTAGGCTGGGCATGGGGCCTTGTATTTATAGAGATTTTTGGAAAATTTTGAAATTCAAAGAAGCTTAATCTGAGCCCTCCATGTGGAGCCATCTCAGAGGGTGTTGTCTTGGAGTTTGAAATTCAAATTCTGCTTTATTCTGGAAGGAGGAGAGACTTCCATGTGGCGCCATCTCAGAGCATCCACATTGCCATGTGTCAGAAGGTAGGAGCAGAGGAAGCAGAAGACGCCACCTCAGAGGGGTTTGAATTCTACTTTTTCTGATGAAAGGAGAGACTGACATGTGGCGCCATCTCAGAGCATCTTCATTGACATGTGTCAGAAGGAAAGGCAGAGGATTCAGATGGTGCCACCTCTGAGAGAGTTTGAAATTTAAATTTCTGCTTTTTCTAGAGGAAAGGAGAGACTGCCATGTGGCACCACCTCAGGGTGGCTCCTACAATGACATGTGGCAAGAGGGAGGAAAAGGGACACGTGGCACCATCTCACACAAAATAGAAAAGGTGAAGTTCAGGATTTGCGCCACCTCAGACTGGAGTTTGAACATTTGAATTCTAGCTTTCTCTGAAGGAGGCAGAAAGTGACATGTGTCACTTGCTTTTTCTGAAGAAAGCAGAGAGAGACACGTGTCCCTTGCTTTTTCTGAGAAGAGCAGAGGGTGACATGTGTCACTTGCTTTTTCTGAGAAAAGCAGGGAGTGACATGTGTCTTCTACTTTTTCTAAAGGAAGCTGGAGATGACATGTGTCATCTACTTTTCTGAGAAAAATAGCAGGGAGACATGTGTCCTCTGCTTTTTCTGAAAGGAGCAGAGATTGACACGTGTCGCTTGCTTTTCCTGAGGAAAGGAGAGAGTGACATGTGTCACTTGCAGGAGACATAATTCAAATGGTGCCACCTCAGAGGAGACAAGTTCTACTTTTTCTGAACAGGACAACACATGACACGTGGCATCTCATGGTGACCTTGGAATGACACATGGCACAGGGTGAAGATGGTAGACATTGACACGTGGCATAAAATGAAGAGGATGACTAATGACATGTGGCGGCATCTTAAGGTGGCCCCACGCTGACACGTGTCAAAGGATGGCAGAAGAGAGAAGGTGACATGTGGCACTTCTAGGTGAACCCTATGTTGACACATGGCAGGTAAATGGGAGGAGAGAGAAAGGACAAGTGGCACCAATCTAGGGGACAAGGTTCCTATTTTTTTGGGTTTTTCAAAGTTTAGGTTTTTCAAAAGAAAAGTCTATGTGACACCACCTCAGTGTGGGTCCCACATTGCTTCTTTATTGAAATAAGAACAAGACAACAACCTCTTTTTGGAATTTTCATAAAAATTTGGACTAATTGGTAAAACAGAAATTTTTGGAAAGAGTTGGCCCCTGTAGGGCAATTTTGTAAAAGGAAGATATTTGAAATTGTCAAAAGGGCAAAATCTGAGATAAGGTGGCTGAAATCCATATTAAAACTATCCAGATCATTTTCCTGAGGAAATATTTTAAAATTCAGAGCCCTGGGGGTAAAATGGGAAGAATTGATAATTTTGAAGACCCAGGGTTTTGAAATCAATTTTGAAAAGAGTTGAAATTCTAATCTGGATTGAAAATTTTGAAATCGAGAGTTCTGGACCTCGAAATGACATGCTGTGCAGTGCAGTGATATGAAATGCTCATGCAATGCTATACAATGACATGTCTTATACAATATAATCTTGAACCAAGACTTGGAGATGCCTGTCTCCTGTCAGGAATAAAATTTTGAACATCTGAGCTAAAATAGGGAGACTTTGTGAGTTCCAGATGAAATTTGGACTTTTACAAGGTTCGAACTCAGAAAATGACCATTTTGCCCTCCGGCAATTTCAAAGGCTGAATGATGATGTTTGGTGAAAATGTCGGGGAGGTGAGTGAAAATTTGAGGTGTTTACAGCAGTGCATTTTTTAAGTTAGCCTAAGAGTGTAGGCTGAATGTGGCTAATGTGAAGATCATAAATCTAGATATCCTTCATGTTCTGACTATGGCCATAAATATGAATTCCACCAAGTTTATAAACTTCATAAAAGCTAATGCATGTGCCATTCGTGTAGACCATGGTGAATTTATAAAAATATGCATGAATCATCATCCATCACACATTAAAATTATAAACTATATGCAATGCAACCTAAGCTAAGCAGGAAATGTAAATTCTTATTCCAAAGTTTAATTACAAGTTACATCACTATTGAAATTTAAATACATGAAAAATAAAGTCTTCAATGTACCTGCAAAACTAGAAAACTTGGTTAATGAATATATGTTGGCTTTTCTAGATTTATCCAACAATATCAGGAAATTGTTGGATTTTGCTAGATATAAGCCTTTTTGCCATGATTCCCTTAAATCAAAATGATAAAATATGAAGAAATTATAAAGGTAAAATATGAAAGTTCGAAATTGGGGTCAAAATGACCAAAATACCCCTAATAACAAGACTATGGCCTTGAAATTAGGGTTTTCAGAAAGATATTTTGATAAAATGCAAGTTTTGAAATTTGAATGGAATAAACTCAAACCAAATATGCTATGACATGATTAAAAATATGAAATTAGGGTTAGGGATTTTGAAATTTAGGTCAAATGACCAAATTGCCCCCGATAGCAAGACTATGGCCTTGAAATCAGGGTTTTTAGAAATAGATTTTGATAAAAACTTAGGTTTTATGCACTAAATGAAATCAAATGAGCACAAAATTAAACCTAAAGCATCCTAATATGATTATGAACATGATTAAACCCTAAAAATATATGCCTATGCACGAAAATCCAATAATATCACAAATTTTGTGATTTTTGCAGTGTTTTTGGATCTTTCAGGAACCCGGTTTTGCAATTTGCTTAATTCAGCCATCAAATGGATTCCAAAATCCATAAAAATTGGTACCTGCACTTGTTATAACCCTAATGTAGAATTGGAATTATAAAAATAATTTTTTGACATTAAATTAATCCGAAAATTGCATTAAACCCTAAAAATATGCTATTTTTGACCTAATTCACCAACCAGTCTCAGTCCAAGACCTGAACCAGGAATCAAATCTCCATGGAAATTTATGAAATTTTACAGAGACTAACTAGAAAAAAAAACAGAGATTTCCCAATTTACAGATCGGAAAAATCATCTCCGGTTAGGGAGAAACCCTTCCGGCAATCTGAGCTAAAATATATCACTCTTAACAGGGATTAAAACAGCTATTCCAGATTGAAAATACAGACATAAATAGCACTTCTAAACAAAAGTCTCTGAAATTTTAATGGTGAACAGTAGATAGAAAAATAACAATACTCACTTTTTACAGATCTAAAATGGGATCTGTGGTTTGGGATTTATGACTGACACAAGTCTGATTAGGGTTTTGGTAAACCCTAACGAGTTTTAAATTTAAAAACAGATTCTCTAAAAGGGGAAAAATACTAAACAGTGATCGAAAAATCCGAAAATTTTACAGAAGACAGATCTACTCAATGTGAATCCATATCACTTTATAGATCTAAAATCGGATATAAGATGAGAGAAATATCATCACAGCAAGTTACCTTCTTGATTTTAACCACGATTTTAAAACTATAAAAACCCGATTTGATGTCTGATTTTTTTGACATGGTTCCCGAAATCCAAAACCTCTGATTTTTCTAAAGTAACTCAATAACTCATGAATGCATCACATATAAAAAAATCAGAAATAAACAATGAGTTCTTCAATCCTAAATAACATCATCTTTACTGTTCTAAACCTAGAACACACAAAAATTTAAGAAACTTAAAAAACCATGCATTAACTAATGTAAATAAATAAAATAAACCATAAAACAGTAAATAAAAATTATTTCTATGCTATAGAACGTAAAAAAAACATGAATAAACCATGAAAATAAAATAAAAACAGGGAATCATTGGTTGGAATTTGATATCACCTTTAAAACATAGATTTAACCCATTAAAAAGGGCAAATCATATATTTTATTGGTTATTAATGCAAAGAATCATATTAAAATCAAATCCAATGGATTAAAATCTCTATAAATCACCCAAAACAGGGTTGGATCACCTTCTTGGATCGTTCTTGCTGATTCTTGATGGTTCTTGAGGTTGAATCCATGGTTTAATCCATGAAGATGATGGCACCAATGGCTAAATCATGTTTAAAACAATGAAAAACATTAAATAAAAACTAAAAATTAGAGAAAATAGTTACCTTGAGGTTGCTGCAATGGAGGAAGGGCTGGAGAGGAGAGAGAAGCTCCAAGAATCCAAAGGAAATCCAATTGGGAAAATCGACCCCCTATAGCCTTCTATTTATAAAAAAAATTTAGGTTAAAAATTAAATGTTTTTAAAAAACATTGGACTCTTCTAAGGGGGGCGATTTTGGGGTGGAGTTACCTAACTACCCCTAGTCTAAATTATCCTATTTAATACCTAATTAACCCCTAGACTCTCCTAAAAAATCCCCAAATGTAATGCCACTTGGCATTTTCTCACATTGGGTTTTTAAAACACCTTTAAAAACCTTTAAAAACACTAGTTTTAAAAACTAACTTTCAAAAATGAGTTTTTCAAAATGGTTTTGACTCTTCTAAACCTCTAACACTAACCAAGACATCAACTAACCCTAGTCTAGCCCTGACTTACTCAAATATGGCGCCACCCCGAGTGGGCCCTACTTGAGTTTTTCAAAAAGTGATTTTAAAACTTGAAATTGAAGGAGTTTTCAAAAGGATTTTCAAAAGCAATTTTAAAATTAGAATTTTTAAAATGGCATAGGGTTCTAACTGAATTAGAATTTCTCTGGATATGGTGCCAACTGAGTAGGCCCACATCGAGTTTTGGAAATTTTGAAATAAACACTGAAAATGACTTTGAAAAAGGGTTAAAATCGACATTTGAAATTCAAGATTTTTGAAAATAGGGTCTCATGCGAACTGAAACTCCGGGTTAGAGTCTTGAACTCTTAGGACTCTGAAATTTTAAATTTTAACAGCCAAATGAAAGAATTTTCAAAAGATTTTATCAAGAAATGATGAAATAAGTCAGAAAACACAGTCAGGGTTAGACTCCTAACTCGACCGAACTCTAAAATAGAATCCTGAACTAACTGGACTTTGTAAAATGACCTAAATTTCGAAAACAAACAAAAAAGATTAAAAATGGAAGTAAAACAGACTTCAAAACAGACTCCTGACCGGATCAGGTCTCTGAGACAGAGTCCTGATCGGACTGAAACTTTCAAAATTTTGAGAAATTTGATGAATAGAGGAATTCAGAAGCGACACCTCCTCAATGGGTCTCATCTGTGAATTGAAATCGATTAAAATTTGAATTTGAAATGAATCCAGATTATTTTCTTGAGAAAATATTTCGAAATATAAAGTTCTGGGGTTGGAAAATGACAGAGTATTGAATAAAAACCCAGGTTTTGAAATTGATTTTGAAATAAAGCTTTAAAATTCAAATCTGGATTGAATGTTTTGAAAACAGGAGTGTTGGATCTCGAAAATGAGATGGGATGACATGTAATGACATGCAATGTTATGCAATGCGATGAAATGATATGCAAAAATGTATGCAGTGATATGCAATTACATATGAAATGGATAAACACTGGATGAGGGTGAAAATTTGGGGTGTTTACACTCGCCTAGGTTATAAGGCGCATTCTCGTTGCCGCAAAATGGTGACACAATTATTGCAAAATTTGTAATAGCCCAATCCCTGGTAATGGGATAACTTGTTTAAATCGTCTATCAATTCCTCCTTTCATGTCTTTTTCTCAAAAAGATCGCATTTTCAAAAATTCCTCCGGACTCTAAACCATTCTTCTACTTCTGCAGAAATCATCTAGCATTGTCGAAAATGGTGCAAACCAGAGCTGGAAAAGAGACTGCTCCTCAGCACAGCGACAGTGAAATCGAAGCAGTCAGCTCTCCTAAGTCAGTCAGGGGGCAGAATCAGAATCAGACCGATGATATAGACCCCGCCATGTATAACCTGTTCAAAAGAATGATGACCAGAATGATGTCAGAACAGGCGGAAGCCAGTCAGAAGGAGGTTGCTTCGAAAAGCAAGCCAAAGAAGAAGGTTGTGAAAAGGCCAATCAGGATCATCAAGAAGAAAGTCGAGCCTGACACCACTTCCGAAGAAACAGAATCAGTTGAAGAGGAGTCAGAAGAAGAAGAACAGTTTGTTTATCATCAAAATCCTCTGCCGGTAAAAACCCCTGCAGAACCCGAATCGATAAACAAGCCCGTTCCGGCTAATGATTCGATGCAAGAACAGATGAAAGAAATGAATCGGGCTATCAAGGATATTCAGACCAAAAGCAAGGGCAAGCAGACCTACTCCAGTGAAGATTTTTACCATGGCCTGGACGGGGATGACAATCTGGAAAACCTCCCTCGCAAGTTCCTTAAATTTGACGGAACAAGCAACCCTAAGGCTCATTTGGCCACTTTCTATGCCGAATGCGGCCGTTTCAGGAAAGATAATCGGGCGTTGTTCATTTGCTTTTCGCGCAGCCTAGAAGGGGTAGCGGCCAAGTGGTATGCAGACCACATTAATCCTATCGAACTACGAGAGTTCGATAAAGTCATGAATTTGTTCATTGAGCGCTTCATGTTCAATGTTGAAGCCTCACCAACCCTCAATCATCTGTACAATTTAAAACAGATGGAGAATGAAAAAGACAGCGAATTCATCCACAGGTGGAGAAGCACCTGTAACAGAATGAAGGTTCCCATCCTAGAGGAGCACGCCCTGCAGATTATTCTGAATAATTTTGCCTAGCCTCTGAGGAACCTCATTTCTACCTCGCCCGCCAAATCATTCATCAAATTGATAGAAAGAGCCGAATGGCTCGAGACTGGACTGGATAATGGTCTGTACGAAGGATATCCTTTTGTCAGAGGGAATCTTGATCAGAAGAAAAAGGCGCACGTCGCCTATGCTACAGAATTCTCAGACCAAGGCAGCGGTAGTTCTGGCAGCAAAAAGAGCAAGAAAAATTATAGCAAGAATGTTGGGCATTCCAGGGTCGAGAGAACGAATTCAGCAGCCCAGAAAGGAAAATTTGTCAAACCACAGCCTATTCAGTCAGCACCTTAGCCAGAAGCAAAGCAGTCAGAAAAGCCGAAGCACGAAGGTTGGAATTATGACCGAGAGTTCACAGCTCTGGAACAATCCTGCGAAGACATCATAGAATATATGATGTCTAAGGGAATGATCAAACTCCTCAAGGTGGCAGATCCTCCGGTCGCTATGGGCAAATGGACCGATAAATTCTGCAAGTTTCATTGGACTGTGGGACATGATACCGAACATTGCTTTGTTCTTAAAAACATCATCCAGGACTGTATTGACAAGAACTTGCTGATTGAGGATGAAGAAGAACAACCGGAAATTTTATCCAAGCCATTTCCCAAGCACTCGGCTTCAGTCATCACGGAGCAGGCATTCTCTCTTCAAGGTAGCATCCAGCCATGTTCTAACCAGGACATTCAGGATCAGCATTAGGTCCTCATCCTCCGTCAAGCGCAGTCTTCTGCCAAGAGGGTGGATATTACTGTATTTTCCAGCAATAAGAAAACAAGCAAGGAACCAGCAAAAGCAATGGCAGAAATTGCCAAGATAAGTCCCAGGATCCCGAAGCGCTTTATCAAAGCGGCTTCGAAGGAAGGAAAAGCTTCAGGGTCAGTTCAGAAGCCAATCACCACTCTATCCAATATTTCTACTTTTGACCTGACCCACACTTCACCTGAGCATCAACAAGTGCTAGAAGAGCTTCTCAGAAAAATTAAAGTCAAGCCTAGCACCACCCCGCAGGATATGGCTCAGATCGTCAATCAGGCAATGACGAATGCACCAATCACTTTTTCTGATGAGGATCTGCCAAAACCTCATTCATTCCACAATAATGCTCTCTATATAGTGGTGCAGACCAGGGGCATGACAGTCCCCCATGTACTCGTCGATGGAGGCAGCAACTTCAATATCTGTCCTGAGATGACGGCCAAGGCATTGGGACTGAAAGAAGAGGAATATACCCCAGATTCGATCACGATCTATGGTTTTGACAACCACGGACAGCCAGCCAAGGGGAAGATATTTCTTGAAATCTTCATCAACTACTCGGTGCATACTGTCCTCTTTCACGTGGTCAATGTGCCGCCCACGTACAACCTACTGCTTGGACGCACTTGGATTTACAACGCCAATGCTGTTCCATCAACCTTGCACCAATGCATCAAGTGGTCGAAGGGAGGCATGATCACTACGGTCCTAGGAGAGGATCCAGAAGAGTGACTACCGCAGCCGATGATTCCCCGTCCTACTTTCACCGCCGACATCCCGAGCATCCAAGAAGTCGATGAAATCAATTTAAGTGAAAGCTTGGACATGTTGAAGCTGAAAGAAGTCCAGCCGACAGAGAATGTGACAGTAGTAATTCAGTGGCAGGGACCTCGCTTCTTCAAGTTGGGCGGGCGCCTTGATTGCACTTCCCTCAAAGATCACCCTCTTTTCCCTCAGTTCTTAAAAGCAAAGAGGGGGTTTAATCTTCTGATGAAGCATGGTTATCAGCCCTTCATGGGCCTGGGCAAGAGTGAAGATGGCATTCTGGAGCCGATCATCCTCGCTCAGCATATCGAAGGTACAGGCTTGGGTTTCACGGGTCAATCATTCGGCAAGAAGACCACCTTCGTCAAAGGAGCCCAGTAAAGAAGACAATGCCAGTGTTTTCTGTTTTTTTTTTCCTTTTTGAGTCATCTTGTAAGGGGCAAAAGATCCACCCCAGTTTTCTTTCATTCCTTCTATCGTCTGTAAATATCAAACTTACTTAATCAATGAAATTTTGGTTCCTATTTCTTATCTTGGTGTACACAAATTCTTGCTTATATCCCCTTTTCATGATTGACATTCTTTGTTTCTGTACAAAAGGCTATTTTTCAAAACCTTTTTCTCAAAAACCTTTATTGCACTTTCAGATTGTCGGAATCATGGCTCCTAAATCGCTAAAAAAGCTCGTCATCAATACCAATTTTTCTCAAAATAAATCCAAACCGGCCAGAATCTGCAAGGCAAAGGCAGGGGCAAAAGTCAGTAGAACGATAGAGCAGATCGAAGAGTTGGCAGAATTCGACTCGATGATTGAAGATTTGCCAGAATTTGTCAGTATTCAGAAGTAGGATGAACCATCACCATTGGTTCAAGACCCGACAGAGGATGTCAACATCGGTTCGGAAGATGATCCGAAAATCCTCAAAATTGGTTCCAGCTTGAATTCGGATGAGAAGGAAAGGCTCGTCTACTTCCTCAAGCAGCATCAGGAAGTCTTCGCTTGGACTTATGAGGATATGCCAGGCTTAGACTCCAAGTTAGTCGAGCATCGCCTTGTGTTGAAGCCAAATTGCAAACCAATCAAGCAGAAATTGAGAAAGATGGATCCTCGAGTGGCACCGCAAGTTAAAGAAGGACTTAAAGAATTATTAAAAGCAGGATTCATTCGGACCATTGAATATCCAGACTGGTTGGCAAACATCGTGGCAGTTCCCAAGAAGAATGGCAAAGTCCGGATCTGTATTGATTTTGGAGATTTGAACAAAGCCACCCCAAAGGATGATTATCCACTCCCCAACATCGATCTTCTGATCGATAGCACGGCAGGCCATGTCATGTTTTCCTTTACGGATGGATACTCAGGCTATAATCAGATCAAATTGGTCGCTCGTGACGAATCCAAAACTTCCTTCACCACGCCTTGGTGTACATTTTGCTATACAGTCATGCCGTTCGGGCTCAAGAATGCTGGGGCAACCTATCAGAGAGCAATGACAGTTATCTTTCATGACCAGATGCACAAGAATATGGATGCCTATGTGGATGATATTTTGGTCAAATCCAAAGAGGGAGAGGATCATCTTAATGCTCTCGGCCAAGTCTTCGAAAGGCTTATCCTCTACAAATTAAGACTCAATCCACAGAAATGCGTTTTCGGAGTGGAGTCAGGCAAGTTGCTTGGCTACATGATCAGCAAGAAAGGCATAAAGATAGATCCTGCCAAAGCAAAGGCGATCATTGATATGCCGCCTCCTACCAATCTTAAAGAGCTGCGAAGCCTTCAAGGTCACATTCAGTCAATTCGACGTTTTATCTCTAACTTGGCCATGAGGTGCGAACCCTTCAATCACTTGTTGAGAAAAGAAGTGAAGTTTGAGTGGGGATCAGAATGTCAGCTCTCGTTCGAGCGCATCAAACAGTATCTTCTCAATCCACCAGTCCTGAAACCACCGAAACTAGGAAAGCCACTCATTTTATATATTTCCGTCAACCATAATGCTTGTGGCGGATTTCTTGCACAGTACGAGGAAGGCAGCCGGATAGAGCATGCCATCTACTACATCAGCAAGACTTTCATCGATTATGAGAAGAGATACTCTCAGATGGAGAAGACATGTCTAGCCTTAGTATGGATGTGTCAGAAGCTAAGACATTATCTGATGGCCTCAGAGATCAAAATTCTGTCAAGACTTAACCCTCTCAAGTACATCCTTGAACAACCTTTTCTTATTGGGCGGATTGCTAAATGGCAAGTCCTCCTGATGCAGTACGATTTGGAATATGTTTCTCAGAAGTCAGTCAAAGGTCAGTCCATCGCAGATCAGTTGGCAGATTTCCCGTTGACAGAAGAGATCAAAGCAGAAGATGATTTCCCCGACGATCACATTTGCAGTGTTCAGGAATCTCCAATTTGGACTCTATTTTTTGATGGAGCCTGAAACATATCTGGTATAGGGATTGGGATCTTGTTAATCACTCCTGAAAAGGAGATGCTCCCTTATTCCCTCAAACTCGACTTCCAATGTACTCATAACATGGCCGAGTATAAAGCTCTAATACAAGGCCTCAAAATTTTGCAAGACTTTGATGTCAAGAGAGTACATGCCTTTGGCGACTCATTGCTCGTTATAAGCCAAGTTAATGCTGAATGGCAAGTCAAGGATTCAAAGTTAATCCCTTATCAAAAGATTGCCTTAGCTCTCATAGGCAACTTTGAAGAATTTCATCTTAATCATGTCAAGAGGGAATACAATCATATAGTGGATGGCTTAGCCTGTTTAGGCTCCATCCTGTCTTTTAAAGACAGTAAATGTTGTCGTTCCTTCGAGATTGGCAGACTTGATCAACCTGCCTACATTCCAGCTGAACAGGTGAACCAAGCCACTCAGAAAGAGAAGCCTTGGTACCAAGACATTAAAAATTTCATTGAAACTGGTAAATTCCCAGCGAAAATGCCAAGAAAGGAGCAACACGCAGTTCAGCGCATGTCAGCCCGTTATTTCCTCCTGGCCGATACTCTTTATTGCTGTGGATTCAGTTCTGAGTACGCCAGATGCTTAGATAAAGATGAAGCCATGGAAGTTGTTCGAGAGGCACACGAGGGAATTTGTGGTGGTCACGTCGGCTACCAAACACTCGTCAAGCAAATCATCCGGGTAGGGTATTACTGGAAAACCATACAACAGGATTGCCATCACTTTGTAAGGAAGTGCGTAAAGTGTCAAATGCACGCACCGTCCATTCATGCGCAAGCCGCATACTTGCAATCCGTGGTCTCTCCTTGGCCCTTTTCGATGTGGGCCTTCGACGTAGTTGGTCCGATCACCCCTTCGGCTTCTAATGGCCACTGATATTTTCTCACGGCTACAGAATACTTCACTAAATGGGTCGAAGTCATAACTCTGCGAACAGTAGAAGGCCGACATGTGGTCTCGTTTATCCATAAGAATCTTCTTTGCCGCTTCGGCGTCCCACATGATATTGTGTCAGACAATGGCAGCCACTTCAAGAATGAGAAGATGAAGACTTTCTTCTTGAAGTTCAGGATTCATCACCATTTCTCAGCTCCCTATTATCCTCAAGAAAATGGTTAGGCAGAGGCCACCAATAAGATTTTGATCCGCATTCTGGAAAGAACAGTGGAAACGGGCCACGATTGGCACGAGAAGATGCATGATGCACTTTGGGCATACCGAACCACCATTCGGACTCCAACCAATGCTACTCCTTCAGAGCTCGTCTACGGGATCGAGGTAGTGTTACCTCTCCACGTTCAGAAGTCTGCACTCAAGTTTGCATCACTCATCGAGCTGCCGCTTGATCAATATCAGCAGCAGAGGTTGGTACAACTGGATCTACTGGATGAGAAAAGGCTCAAGGCAGTGGAACATGCTCAGGCCTATCGACAGAGGATAGCTCGGCATTACGCCAAGTCAGTCATTGAAAGAAGATTTCGAGTGAGTGATCTTGTGCTCAGATCGACAACTCATCTCAAGCATCGGCCGAAGGGCAAGTGGTCACCCAACTGGGAAGGCCCTTATGTGGTTAAGGAAGCGCTACCTCGCAATTCCTATCGTCTGATCAACGCAGATGGAGTAGAGCTGCCAGATCCTATTAATGCTTTACATTTGAAAAGATTTTACACTTGAATTGTTCATCATAGCCTTTTGTACTCTTCAAAGGTCTTTCAATAAAGCAATAATCTTCTTCCCCCTGATATTGAGGCATTTTATTTTGTTCTATACTTATTTTCCTTCATCATAATGCAGGCAGGATCAGACGAATCTTTTTCTAAAAATCTTAACAATTCTTTGTTAACTTGATCATCTTCATTGAATTGCATTCATTTCATTTTATTTTTATCTAATCAAATTTTAATTTATTATCAATTTTTATCAATTTGTCAAGTTTCATTAAGTTTTATCAATTTTACTAAATTTTATTCCTTTATCTTTAACACCCCCTTCAGGTTAAGGGATAAACCTGATGCCTCTTTCCCATGAGGTATTCTTTTTATATTTTCCCCTCATGTTAAGGGAAAAACCTGACCCTCGCCGACCGAGGTGTTCCCATTCAGGATAAGGGATAATCCTGATACCCCTTATAGGAGCATCGCTGCCACCCGTGAAAATTCTTTTTCGAAATAAATTTTCAATAAAAATTCTTCTCCATTTTTATAAAGTTTATTCTTCTTCAAGTTAAGGGATAAGTCTGAATTATTTCCCATAAATTCTTCAATTCACCTCCAATTTTGTTCTATGTTCCCTTATGATGGGGGAAAATCCTGAAGCCATCATAAATAAATTCGGATCTTAGGCCACCTTGGGTCAAGGATCTCGAAGGAATCTTTTTCATTGTCGAAATCTATTCATGCTCTTGTCAATCCTCAAATTCCGACTTCCGGGTTGGAATCGTTTCCTTCCCATCTAAGTTCCGACTCAGGATTTTATTTTTCCATTTTTGTTTTTCTCTTTCTTAAAAAACCGGGTTCTGATTCGGATTTTCCTTTTTGTATATCCTTATTTTTTGAAGTCTCAAGTTCCGACTTGAACTTCCTTTTGAATCCAATGCTCGTGTTGGACAAATCGTTGTTTTGAGAATTCAAGTTTTCAAACTCAATTCTCATTTCATTTCCTTATATTTAAAAACCGGGTTCCGACTCGGATTTTCCTTTTTGTATATCCGTATTTTTTTTTTGAAGTCTCAAGTTCCAACTTGAACTTCCTTTTGAATCCAATGCTCGTGTTGGGCAAATCGTTGTTTTGAGAATTCGAGTTTTCAAACTCAATTCTCATTTCATTTCCTTAAAAACCGGGTTCCGACTCGGATTTTCCTTTTTGTATATCCTTATTTTTTTGAAGTCTCAAGTTCCGACTTGAACATCCTTTTGAATCCAATGCTCGTGTTGGATGAATCGTTGTTTTGAGAATTTGAGTTTTCAAACTCAATTCTCATTTCATTTCCTTATATTTAAAAACCAGGTTCCGACTCGGATTTTCCTTTTTGTATATCCTTATTTTTTTGAAGTCTCAAGTTCCGACTTGAACTTCCTTTTTTCCAATGCTCGTATTGGACAAATCATTGCTTTGAGAATTCGAGTTTTCAAACTCAATTCTCATTTCATTTTCTTATATTTAAAAATTGGGTTCCGACTTGGATTTTCCCTTTTTTGTATATCCTTATTTTTTGAAGTCTCAAGTTTCGACTTGAACTTCCTTCTGAATCTAATGCTCGTATTGGACAAATCATTGCTTTGAGAATTCGAGTTTTCAAACTCAATTCTCATTTCATTTTCTTATATTTAAAAACTGGGTTCTGACTCAGATTTTCCATTTTTTTGTATATCCTTATTTTTTGAAGTCTCAAGTTCCACTTGAACTTCCTTATGAATCTAATGCTCATGTTGGATAAATTAATGTGTTGAGAATTCGAGTTTTTCAAACTCAATTCTCACTCATTTCTTATATTTGAAAAACAGAGTCCCGACTTGGATTTTCGCTTTTGTACATCCTCATTTTCTCAAAATTCAGACTTGAATCTCCCTATCAATCTAATGCTCGCATTTGGAAAGGAGTTCTCCTTGAACTTCCCCTTCAGGATAAGGGATAATCCTGAAAACACCGGCAATCATTCTTATTCAATTCTCAAGCATCTTAGAATGTCGGTCTCCTATTCAAATCTCCATTGAAAAATCCAGTGCTGGTATGCATTTTTGAAAACCCAGTGCTCGTACTGGGGGTGCATTTTTTGAAAACCCAGTGCTCGTATTGGGGTACATCTCTCGAAAACCCAGTGCTCGTGCTGGTGTGCATTTTTCGAGACCCAGCGCTCGTACTGGGGCATTTTTGAAATCCATTGCTCATCCTGGTACATCTAGCACTCGTGCTAGTGTCTGGCTGACTGATCAGTTAGCCCTCCCGGTTCAGTCTTTGTGCTAATCAATCATCATTCAAGCTCTAAATTCTCAATTTCGACCTTCGGGTCATCATTTTATCAAAAAAATCAATCATTTTCTCTTGCGAAGGACCCTCTTCAGGGAGAGTTCGAGGGAGCTCGTTCCTTTCGCATACAATCATCTTTCGTTCGCAAGAACCCTCTTTTCAGGGAGAGTTTGAAGGGACTCATTTTCTTCGCGAACAGTTTGCAAAACAACAACTAACTCTACACAAAAGAACCCTTTTTTTTTTCAGGGAGAGCTTCGACGGAAGCTCATTTTTTTTTTTGTGGCCCCCATTTTTCTCATCTTTCACAGAGGGCCCTCTTCTAGGGAGAGTGTGATGGACTCATTCCTCTGTGATACTTTCTCAACTTTGTCTTTCCGGCCGCCTTTCCATAAGAGAAGCCTAGAGATAGGGAGTTTTGACGAAAACTTAATTTCTCTTCGAAAGTTCCGTTTTGCAAACACCTCCTCTTTCAGGGAAGAGAGGAGTATTTCCAACTTCCCATTCAGGTAAGGGTTAAGCCTGAGTCTCTCTTTTTTGAGGAAAAAGATAGGAGAATTTTGTCACGGACGTGACGATTCGATATCGAGCGCTTTCTTTCATCAAGGATTTCTAGAATACATTGCCAATTTGCTATCAAAAGTCATTGTTGATCTCAAAACTTTCATCACATAAAGAATTACCTCAAACTACCTTCAGTATTTCCAAAAGAGCAAGACTTTTGCGAAATAAGAACTAGATTCAAGCTTCTTCTGTTGATCAACCAAGAGGATGAAGAAAAATCTTTGATATGAACGGCGAAGAAAAATTCAATGATGTTGAAAAGCCATGAGTGAACTGATATTGATCATAGCTATGGCACATTCTTAAAGATTGTTCTATTTGGCAGTAAGACAGTGGAAATATCTTGGGCAGTAAAAAAGAACCTACCCAATCCATATCTCCTCAGTCAGTCAAGCTGCAATCAAATATCCGCAAAAGGGATCTCTCAATTGTCGTCAAGATGAAGGCGAATTAAGCGAGTAGACCCCCGGGGCCAAAGAAGATTTGAAACATCTCCAAGTTGACGAAGTTTTGTGACAGATCCTTCCAAGGAAAGTTCGGATCACCGTCGAGATGAAGGCGGATGCGATGAGCCTCCCGACAAACCCTAAAAGATATTTGATTTCTGCTATCATTTAGAGATTTTAACCCAAGAACCAATGTCATCATTCCTGAGAAAGAAAAAGAAGGATCGGAGCATCTCCAAGATGAAGGAGTTTGTGACGTACCCTTCCCCGAAAAAGAGAGAAAAGTCAAGACATCTCCAAAATGAAGGATAATGTAAAAGAACCCAAGAAAGCTCCACGGTTCAAAAGAGTGCAAAAAGATCATCATGGGAAATGCCCAGGATATCAAACTGCCTGAAACTACCAGGAATCATCTTTATCCATGTGAAATTCTTTATCAATATCTTCTCACTCAATTGCTTTTATGAAATTAAGAATGTTTTCCTCTCTTTTCATATCAAGGAAATTGATATCTTCCTTGAAGAAACTCAACAGCAACAAATTTGAATTGGATTCTCAATTCTATAGAGTTAGTTCGATTGGAGCTAATACTCTAGGTAGAAAGAGGTGATATTTTCACACATGAGCACAATTCAATCACTCTGAATCAACTACAATTTTTGGCATCTTATTGGCAATATTTTCTCATTATCTCAACATGAAGAAAGAACTTGATGTTCGTTCTGACGTATCCTGACGTCATCCCTCCTTAGGACTGAAAAGTCCTTTCCTTCCTTCTGATCTGAGCACTCTCAGCTCTGCACACTTCCCTGTGTTCCCCACTGTCCCGCCATAGACAGTTCCCGCTCAGGATAAGGGTTAAACCTGAGCTTTTTGCAAAAGGTTTGTTATTGTCAAAAGCTATTTTCAGCCTCAGCAATGAGGCGCCTAAGAACAACCCCTTTTCAAAGCTTTAGGACCCCCATTTTCATCCTTTTGCAAACCCCTCTCGGACTTATGGTGCGAAGTCTAGAAGTTCCATCACAGTTTCCCCGCTCTTCGAGGATCCTGTATCCAATCAGGCTAAGGATTAAACCCGTTACCTCGCTCCTCGAGGTATAGCCCAAAAACCTTCTGCGAGAGGTCGTCTGTTTTTAGAAAGCTGATATAGTCTCAGCAATGAGACGCCCCGGATCATCCCCTTTTCAAGCTTTAGGGAATCCCTTATTTTTCTCTTCTCGCAAACCCCTTTTGGATTTGTTTGTCCAAATTCCGAAGGTCCCATCATGGTTTCTTCATTCGAGGATTCCATATTGGTCGCCCCTTTCAGGTTAAGGGTTAAGCCTGAACCTCGCTTTGCGAGGTATCCTTCCATTCAGGTCATGGTTAAACCTGAGTCTCATTCCGACTAGATATCCTTTCTAGTCCTTCCACGGTTCCTTCATTTGAGGACTTCGTGCGATTCTCCCCACTCAGGTCAAGGGTTAAAACCTGAATCTCGCTTTTGCGATGCATTTGTTGTCCCATCACGGCTTCTTCATTCGAGGATTCTGTATGGTCGTCCCTTTCAAGGTAAGGGTTTAAGCCTGAACCTCGTGCCTCGAGGTATTTTTCCTTTTTCAGGTTTGGGTTAAACCTGAGTCTCGTTCCGACGAAGTAATCCTCCCATCCCATCATGGTTTTCCCCACAAAGGAATCCATGCTCTACACACCCATCCAGGAAAGGATCATGCTTGAAATTTCATCTCACGAGGCATTTCTCTCAAAATGTCCCATCGAGGTCTGCTTATATTCCTTTCCCCATCACCAAATTTTCTTAATATATATCTTCATCCCATCCAGGATAAGGGCTAAACCTAAGTTGTTCCAAAAGTTGATCTCGTCTCACCCATGAGACTTGATCAAAATTCTTATCTTTTCATCACTTCTGGATCTTCACCCAAAGTCTCATCACGATTTCCTCATTTCTATTATTCAGTCATATCATTTTCGAGGATTTCGTCCCCCCAAAACCATTCAGGATAAGGTTTTAAGCCTAAGAAGCCATGTTTCCAAAATAATTCTTCCACATCCAGTTCAGATCTGCTGACTGGGGCATTTTTTAAAATTTGGAGTGTTATCTTTGCCACTAAGCTCGGCTTTCAACCGGCTTAGTAGCAAAAGAGGGGCATCTATAAACACCCCAAATTTTTCAAAATGTTGTAAATATTTCCCTTTTTGCCCCTGAACCCATTTTCTAAGCAATTGAGTCAGTTTTAAATATAAATTCCATTTTATTTCTCAAATTTTACCGAAAGTAAGTTCATTTTATATATCTGACTAAATTTCGGATCCGGGTCCAATATCAGAATCCAAAATCTGAGCTTCGTCATACAATTTTTAAAACAAAATACTCAAAATTACCAAAATAACTTTTGAAAAGCTCAGACATGTTCGTCCGGTATCCGTTTGGGTCCATCAAATTACATTTCTCGATTCGAGGAATTAAAACTCGAATATTTTCTCAAAACCTGGGTCAAAACCCAACTCCTGAAGAAATTTCCCCGAAATGGTCGAAAATTCTCAGAAGAATACTCTTGTAAATATTTCTCAGAAAAATACAAAAAAAATTAATGTTTAATCTTTATTTTCTCGCAAAATCTTAGATTTTTATTTCAAAAAGTACAAAAAAAATGGAAAATGCAAATAGAAAAAAAAAAACAAAAAAATTGGTTTTAAAAAATCACTTTTAAAAACCATTCTTTTGCAAAAACCTTTTGAAAACCACCCTTTTGAAAAATCAGTTTTTTTTAGAAAACTTCTTTTGCAAAAATTTATTAAGAAGCCCCCTCTTTGCAAAAACTTGAAAGTAAAAGGGCCCCCTTTGAACCTGTTTTTGGGGTTTCTTTGAGGACCCTTGAGGAGAAAAGGGGATGGCCTCTTCTCTCGACCTCTCTCGCCCGAACCTTCCATGGCCATGTGCGACCTCCCTCCAACAGCCGATTCTCCATCTCTCGTCCATCGCTAACAAACCCTCCATGAACCCTCCGATCACCCATGGCCTCCCTCAGTCCATCGATCATTAACCACCACCTTCTCGATCTTTCTGGTCACTCTATAAATACCAGGCAGCAAGAAAGCAAAGGGATCAGATGACATTCGCTGGTCCCCCTTCCTCTTGTCTGATCCCCTTTCTCTCAATCGACTTTCATCCTCCTTCAGCGGAAGAAGCCCTCCAGGATAAGCACGAAGCCTCAACTCCCCTTTTCAGACCTCCCCCTTCAGAAGGACTCCAGCCGATCCCTGCAAAATCAAGCACATCCGGTGGTGCTGGATTGTTGATGGCAACCTCAGTCCGTCCCGTGCGAAAGTAACGGGACCCTCATCATAGGACATCAGCGATCCATCTCCCTCCATTGAACTTCTCGGGGGTTCAATCTGTATTTGCCTTCAAAATTGTGGTGATCCGTTTGGGTAAATACTCCTTTTCCTTCGATCATTTCCTTTTCGGTTTCCTTTTACTCTTTTCAGATCCCTGTTAACGCACTATTGAGTTCGTTTTAAGTTGCTCATAGCAACAATCAAAACCCTCTCGTGCAACATTGAAGGGAATTCTCCAAGTTCTCACATCTTTCCCTCATTCAATGCATTTTATTTCTATTTTATTCCATAGCCGTCTACTTGATTTCATTTTATAGATTGTGTTTCATAGTCATTACTGCATTTCGTTAGTTCCAGTAAAATTCGACTATCCTTTGCTTCATGTTATGGGGTTAGAGTTGTTTTTTTTTTTTTTCTTTTCTTTTCATGAACTCGTTTTATGTGTAAGATCCTATCTGGATTACTGTAAGTAGATTGCAGTATAGTTTAGACTAGATTGTGCAAAGTTCGATTTGTGCTGGATCCCATGTCAAATCTGCTAAGATCATTCGGCTGGATCAATCTGGAGTATCGATCTGTTGGGTTAGTTTATATCACCCAATTTGTGGGAATTAAGTCATTAGCACAGGTTTGCCATTAATTCCTCTGTTTATTTCATTTAATTTATCATCATCATCTATGTCTCTTTCATACTATCCGCATGCCACACACACACCTTGTGAAAGCCCTGGCGCACTGGGCAGAATCAGACTGATCGACATAGTGTAACAGGATGTGGCCTGATGCAGTGATGGGAGTTACCTCAGAAATTTGGGTTGTAATAATTATATTGAAAGTTTATTGACCTGCTAAAAAAAAAAGAAAAGAGACATCCGCATGGGTGGGGCGAGAACAACCAAATCAATGGTGGGAGTTGTCGTGCAATATGTTGAATTAGTGATCCGGACATTAGCTCCTTGGTCGACCACAGACTGTCATACAGGGTTAAAGTAAAACCAGGTTGTTGATATACATATGGCAGGGTAACACCTTCTCACCTGTGTAATGTTCATTGCATTGTATATGTCTCATCTCCTATGTACCAGCCCACCCGATTTACTTACATTTATCTTCTGCAAAAAGCTACGGTTCATCTACATACTTGCCTGCATATATATCATCCACATTTTTTTTTTATTATTGTTTTTACACTAATCAGCATTGTAATTTTCTTTTATCGATTGTTACATTTTCTTTCTAATACCATGATTTCTCATTTTACTCTGTTTCATTGAATTCAGATGCCTCTCTACACGCCATTGGTCGCGTTCTTCTTTTCCTTTTTCTCTCTCTATCAGGACACTGTTTAAATCTGATCGATTACTTGAATATTAATGGATTGTAATTAAGCTTTGGGAAGGTCTTGGATAGTTAACCTGATCATCGGATCTCTTCTGAACACTCGCCATCGTTGATTGGTTATTTTACTATTAAGTTTCTGCAGCTTCCGTGAATTCCTGGTATTTAAGTATTACCTGAAGTCAATAGAGATTCCTTCAAAAGGGAATCTAGTGATCAACAACCTTGAAACTGTCCAATAAGCTGCTCGAGAGGGACTAACCGTGGATCTGGATTGATTCCTGTCAGTTGATTCCTTTTTCGTGAAGGTTGAATATAGGCAAGTAATTTTTTTTTAATTTGCCTCCACTCTTCTGTTCCGCAATTTGAATTTATGTTAGTATGCTATCTATCTTGTTATATTTATTACAGCCGTGAGAATGTTCTTTGCTAGTTGGACAAATCACAGGGAAGCCAACACCTTGGTTTGCTTCATGTCTTCATGTATTAAGTGTTCCGGAATTATGTCATTACCAGATAAGGCTGTCTCTAAGGCTCAGTGGTTTTGCATACCTCAAGATATTAAAGCTTACACCAAAATTTCATGGTCCTCATTTGTTTGCTTTGATATTGTTTATATTTCTGATCGCATCTACATATCTTTTTTTTTAAGTTTCATCATCATTTCATCAAGCATTTTATTTTAGGCAATCACTTCTTGTATCGTTTCCTTTTTCTCTGAAGATTTATACTCTGGAAGGTAAAAGGATCAAGCACAGTTCATACCTGTTGTTTGTTGCACTCATTTCCTTATCACAATACCATGAATTTGCTCCCATTATTGTCAGAGAATTTCTGCTCCCACAGGATTCATAGGTGATTGGTTTCTTACGTTCTTTGTTAAAGCATGATCAGTATACAGGAACTACCCTCCCTGTCATCGTACATATATCAGTTGTAGAGGAAATGCCCAAGACAACCTTTTTTTTTCTTTTGACTCCATGCGACAGAGAGTCAAGGAAGTCACCATGCTTCAGCTCGCACAGGAGATGATTCAAACCCGGTCTACTTCCCATAGGTCATAAATCTTGCTAAATAAGGAAAACATGCATTACTTGACAGCTAGCACCCATCTTCCCAGCAATGCTTTTTGTTGATGCCTGCTATAAAACATTATCTCTTGTTTGCCCACCCACTTTTCCTGTGTCATCTCACCTCCATTATTCATTACACAGCACATTGCACCAAGTGAATACTGTTGTTCAACACTTGCCTTCCTTGTGCATTGCATCCATCTCACGCATCCAGGCACCTCACAACTGCAACAGTTAAAGTGCATTATACACAGCAGTACTTGTATATTGTCATTGTCAACTGCTGCCCATTGCCTATAATCAGTTTCAGCTCCACTATCTTTGCCTTATAGCGGCCCCTGTTGCTGCTACATTCACTTTAGCTCTTACCATGAAATGCCGATCATGCTATCTTTGTACATAGGCATGTCATTCCAGCGTAAGACATTGCTTCATCTTCATAATATTGTTGCAATACTTGCAGCAGTGCTCCCTGCTCCAATTTGCCATCCGAGTACTCTCCTGCTGTGGTAACGTTACCATCTTAATCGAGGTAGCTGGTTCATTGTATGTGTATCATAGGTACTCTCACTGCATAAATCTCCATTTCAGCTTGGTTCATCTACACCAACATCCATCATTTCATTGACATCTCACTTACTGCATTTTTTGTTTCCTTTCTTTTCTTCACAACATTTTCACTTGCATATTGCTGTGTACAATTTTTTTTTTTATTATGTTCACTGCTGTATGGAACCACTTTCATGTCATCCTTATGCCATGTGTGCTCACTGTAGCCTTATCACCTACGGTCTATATGTTGCTATTCATTGCAGCAGTTTTATTCTTTGTTCATCATACACATATTGTCATATGCATCCTCCTAACGTGGTACAGGTGAAGCATTCTATATTATGTATATACATTCTTTGAGCATACTACATTCACATAACTCCATGAGTATTCCTCATTTGATGTAGGATCTGTCCTGTATACTTGTTATTTGATATAGGCACATCGTTCCATACAAGCATGATGCTTAGGTGCATGTACACTTGCAATTTCCATAATAATGTAAATGCAGTGATAGTCATAAATACATCTATCTTTAATATAGATATCTCATCTGAACCATATGTAGATAAAACTTTGATATAACACATCCCTCCATTCCATTTCCCTTCTTCTTTTACACTAATTTCGTTTTCTTTGCAGAAAATATCGAGAAATTGTTGCAATTTCTTCAGATTCAGACGTTTGTCATTTCCAAATTTGTAATAGCTAGATGTAATGAGAATTTACATTTCCTGTCTTAGATAGAATGAATGAGCATTGTAAAATACCATGAATTACTTGTTTTCATGTTTTTTGCCTTTATTTCTCAAAATCTCACATTGGTGAAACATGAATGGCACGTGCACTATTTTGTAAGAGGTAAATTAATCCTAAGTTGATGATCCACATCAATGGCCATAGTCAGGGTGTGGACAAAACTTAGTATTTTTATCTTTTACAAAATAACATTGGATCCACACTGGATCCGTTTTCAAAATTCATCATATTTTCCTTAAATATTTTCTTCTTTTATTAGAATTTAACTTAAAATTAATTCAAAATATATACCAATGGCCATAGTCAGGGTATATTGAGAATTAATTTCATTTTAAATTCTATAAAAGCACCAAATGTGTTTCATTCTTCACCTAAATTTAAATATAGATTATTATATAATACATTCAATGACCATAGTCAAGGATGTATTATATCTTCAATCTTATTTTAATTCATTTAAAGAATGGAATAGCTTTTCAAAATCCAATTTCAAAAATTTAAATTCATTCATCATTTAGACAGAATTGCATCATATTTTCAAAAAAAAAATTCATAAATCCAAGTGATTCTTTCATTCATCAAATCCTATTCATAAATTCAAATTCAACTCTATTTTTCAAAAGGATTCAAGAATTCAATTTCAAGGTCCCATTTGACTTTGAAACTTCAGGATCAGCTTATATCCAAAATTCAAATTCTAACTTCAAATTCAAAGTCCAAATTGACTTTGAAATTCACTTGTATATCCAGAATTCCAAATCTAAATGAAATTTCAAAGTTTAGATTAACTTTGAAACTTCTGATTCATCTTCAAACTCAAAACCGAGCTTATTTTTCAGAATTCAAAGTCTGAGATTGATTATGAATCTCAAAGCTTGACCCTTCTTGAATTTTAAATTCAATCTGGGTTTTAAAAAACCAGATTCATTTTCAAAAGTCTTATTTGGACTTTCAAAAACCCAAAATCCATTCTAGGATCCAGAATCAAAATTTCACCTTGGATCTTAGACTTCAGATCCAAAAATTTCCTTTAGGATCCAGAATCCAATTTCACTTTGGATCTTAGACTTCAAATCCAAATCTATCTTAAGATCCAGAACCCAATTCTACTTTGGATCTCAGACTTCAGATCCAAGTCCATTTTAGGATCCAGAATCCAACTTCACTTTGGATCTTAGACTTCAGATCCAAATCCCTTCTAGAGTCCAGAGTCCAATTCTACATTGGATCTCAAACTTCAGATCCAAAATCCATCTTAGGATTCAGAATTCAATTCCATTTCCAATTTTAGATTTCAAAGTCCAATTCCATCTACAGATCACATCTGAATTTCTTAAATTCATCCCTATTTTTTAATACCATCTGGATTTCTCAGATCCCTTTTAAGTCTCCAACTTCAAAAATCTAAATTCAATTCCATCTCAAGTCTTCGTTTCCTAAATTCAAAGTTCAAATCCGACGTCCATTTCTGACTTTGAAACTTTATTTTAACAAGTCATTCCTTCTCATTTATTCTTCCAACTCTGATTTACTTCAAAGACTTAGAACTTCTCTGATCTATCTCAAGTACTAAGTTAGATTCTATCATTCAAAAACCATTTCTTCACTCCATTATCAAGCATTTGGGGATTTTCAAAAACATCTTTCAAAAAGAGCATACATTCTTGCATTGCACAAGCATGATTCTTTGTGCATTTAGATTTAGAATAAATTCCTAGATAATATTTAGGCAAAACAAAAGGCATAGATTCGATCCTTGGTTCGATTACCCCTGATAAAGGCGCCAAGAATGGTCGAACCTTGTACCGACGAGCGAATCCCGTCTCTCCATTTTCTCGCAAATATTTTCAAAACGGAGGCGAGTAATTTTCTAAATATTTTCAAATCAAGGTCAAGTGAAACCCCGTAAAAGAGTTCCTCTTCCCTCTCTCTTTCTTTCTTTTCTCTTCTCCCTTTCTTTTCTTTCTTTTACTTTCCTCCCTTCAAAAAAGAGGAAAATAGAGGTTAGAAAAGGAAGAGAGAGAAACCACAAGAGAGGAAAAATTTTGCGATGATCACACTTTGTTGAGATCCCTAAAATCAATGCAGATTCGAACTTTGCCATTCTTTTTAGGGATTGCCACGATATTTGCCAACCAATCTGGGTAATCAATGGCTCGGATGAAGCGTGCTTTTAATAAATCTTCAAGTCCTTCCTTGACTTGTTGCTCAATTCGAGGATCTAACTTCCTCAATTTCTGCTTGATTGGCTTCTGGTTTTAACTTGAGTCGATGCTCAACCAGCTTGGGGTCTAATCCTAGCATATCTTCATAAGTCCAGGCAAATACTTCCTGATGCTTCTTAAGGAACTGGATGAGTCTTGCTTTTTCAACCTCGCTTAGACCCGACCCGATTTTGAGAATTTTTGGATCATCTTCCGACCCAATGTTGATATCCTCAGTTGGATCTTGAACGAGAGATGAGGGTTCATCCTGCTTATGAATGTGAGCAAATTCTGGCAATTCCTGAATGGTGGAATCAAATTTGGCTGGCTCTTCGGTCTGCTCTGCTGCCTGACTGACCTCTGCTTTGTCTTTCATCTCAAGAAACCTTGCCAATTTTAGATATTTGGGATTGATAACGAATTTTGTCATTGATTCAGGAGTTAATGGTCCTGAAAATGCCAAGAGGAGGTTTTTAAGAGAAAATACAAGTCAAAAAGTGAGCCTTTTACACAAAGCAAGGAATAATGGCATAGACAAAATATAAGATAAGAATGATAGATGCTCAAATGTGAAGAGAAAATTGATCTTTTATTGATTGGAAATGAAGTATTTACAAGACATCAACAAAAGAAATGGGACTGCGTCGTCCCTACAAGATTAACAAAAGATAAGAAAAGAAAGCAGGAAAACTAAGGCATCATCTTCACTTGTTCCCTCTGACAAATACTGTTTTCTTGCTGGAATCTTGACCGGTGAATCCCAACCCTGAACTGTCTGCATGCTGAACTGGAATGATGGGCTCTATCATGTCGTCTTCATCTATCCCCATGCCCCGGAATGGCTGATATCCATGTTTGATCAATAGATCGAATCCCTTTCTGGCTTTGGAAAACTAAGGAAATAAGGGATGATCTTTGAAGAAGGTGTAATTAATGCATCCTCCTAATTTGAAGAAACAAGGTCCTTGCCATTGGACCACGGCTGCCACGTTCTCTTCTTCCATGACATCTTTTAATTTCAGCATTTCTAAGCTATCGCTGAGATTGATTTCATCCGCTTCTCGGATGCTTTGAATGTCAGCTGTGAATGTTGGACGGGGAATCATAGGCTGTGGTAGCCTCTCTTCAGGATCTTCTCCCAAGATGGTAGTAATCATTCCTCCCTTGGACCACTTGATGCATTGGTGGAGGGTTGATAGAACGACATTGGCATTGTGGATCCATGTTCGCCCCAACAAAAGATTGTAAGTTGGCGGCACATTGACAACATGGAATAGAACTGTGTGCACTGAATATTTGATGAAGATTTCCAAAAAGATCTTGCCTTTGGCAGTCTGCCCGTGATTATCAAAGCTATAGATGGTGATGGGATCAGGCACATATTCCTCTTCTTTTAATCCCAGAGCCTTTGCTGTCATCTCTGGGCAAATGTTGAGGCTGCTGCCTCCATCAACGAGCACATGCGGGACAGTCATGCCCCTGGTCCTGACCACAATATACAATGCGTTGTTGTGAAAAGAATGAGGCTTTGGCAGGTCCTTATCTGAAAAGGTAATAGGCGCATTAGTCATCGCCTGATTCACTATTTGTGCCATATCTTCAGGCGTGGTGCCCGGCTTCACTTTAATCTTTCTCATAGATCATCCAACTTTTCCTGATGTTTGGGAGAATCATGAGTTAATTCAAAGATGAAAATGTTGGAGAGCGCTGCAATTGGCTTCTGAAGGCTTTTGGCCCGCTCTTCTGCTGCCTCAGAGGTTTCTGCTTCCTCTGCGGAGGCTTCCTTTTCAAAAAATTCCTTGGAAAAACTTGGGGTTTTCTGCTTTCAATTGACATATTTTTATGTTAAAAAATAAGAGGATATTCCCTCTCTGAAACGCAGGCTGATCCCGATGTAGAACCATCACCTGATGCTGCAAATTCATTTCTTTGCTGGAACATGGACGTATGTGATTCTGTGGCAGGAAAGAATGTTCAGAAATGGTTGATGCTGAATGTTTTGGGAATGGGGCGGACAGGATGTCCATTTTGCCTTCTTCTTTATCCACGATGAGGATGCTTTTATCAATGCAGTCCTGGATCAGATGCTTCAGGACGAAGCAGTATTCAGTATCATGTCCCATTGTTTTGTGGAACTTGCAATACTGTTCCTTGAATCTTTCCATGATCACTGGCGGATCTGCAACTTTGGGAAGTTTCACCATTCTGTGGGATAGCAAGTACTCCAGAATTTTTTCCAAAGGCTGGTCAAGGGGAGTGAATTTTCGATCCCTGCTCCAGTTTATGTGCTTGGGTTTCTCTTGAAGGTCCTCTTTTTGTTGAGGACCGGCCAAGAGAGGCTTGTCGTTGTTCTTGAAGAACTTCCCTTTCCTTCCTCTGTTTTGTTTGGGATTCGTGCCACTGCCACTGCCCTGCTTGCTGCTGCTGCCCTGTTTATCTTCTGGAACCTCGGCTGAGTAAGTGAAGTGTGCCTTCTTCTTTGGATCCTGTACATTCTTGGCCAAAACGACACCTTCGTACATTCCATTTTCCACCCCCATCTCGAGCCATTCTGCTCGCTTCGTCAGTTCAATAAATGATTTGGAGGGATATGGGAAGAGGAGGCTTTTTAGGGGCTGGGAAAAATTGTTAAGAATGACTTGGAGGGCATGTTCCTCAGAAATAGGGTTCCTCATTTTGTTGTAGGCACTCCTCCATTTGTGAATGAAATCTCTGGCCTTTTCATTAGGCTCCTGCTTTAGGTTGCACAAATGGTTCAGGGTAGGTAGGACTTCCGTGTTGAACATGAAGCGTTCAACAAACATGTTGACAACTTTGTCAAAATCCCTTAGCTCAATGGGATTGACGTGCTCAGTGTACCATTTGGTGGCTATCCCCTCCAGACTACGAAGAAAACAGAGAAATAGGGCACGGTTGTCTTCGCTGAACTGGGCGCATTCTGCAAAGAACATGGCAAGATGGGCCTTAGGATCGCCGGATCCATCAAACTTAATGAATTTCTGAGGGAGGTTCTCCAGACTGATGTCCCCTTCCAAGCCAAGGTAGAAATCCTGTATGGTGTATGACCTTTTATCTTTGTCCCGAATTTGCAGGTCTTTGACTATTTTGGTCAGTGCCTGTATTGAATCCTCTGCGGGGGGCCCATACTTGGGTTTGTTCACTGACAATGGTTCTTCCACTGGCCTCTTGGACTGCCGCAGATGCTTCGGGATGTAGATCAGCTGCTCTTCTTCAGAATTTTCTTCTGCTGACTCAGAATCTTCATAAGTACTGTCACGCTGTACTTTCTGCTTGTTGATTTTGACCGGCTTCTTCTTAGCTTTGCTCTTGGAAGCTGCCTTCTTGGGAACAGCCTTAGCCTGCTCAGCCATCATCTTGGTCATCATTTTTTGAAAGACCCGGTACATGGCTGGATCAACGTCGCTCTCATTACCTGAGTCATGCTTTTTGGATACTCTAGGAGAATTCATCTCCTCTGGTTCACTGTCACTGTGCCGTTGAGCAGTCTGCTTATCAACTATTGTCTGAACCATCTTCAGATGCCAAAGTTTTCCTGTAGAATATGAGAATGGTTAGAGTATGGAGAAGCCTTTGAAAACCAAAATTTTTGAGGAAAAAGGAATGAAGGATTTCGGTAGAGAATTTCAAGAGATTATCCCATTACCCGGGATCGGGTCATCACAAGATTTGTGATAATTGTGTTACCATTTGATGATAACAGAGAAATGTGCCTTGTTACCTAGGCGAGGTCATCAAGCATGATGAAATATATTGAAAAAAATGTGGGAGGAATGTCCCATTTACCCGGGACGAGGTCATCACAAAAATTGTGACTATTTGTACTATAAAACAAAAATACAATAAACACAGCTTTTGGCCAAAAAGTATTTTTTATTGATATTTTTAATATTCAAAGACAAAGAGAAGGTGGGCAGACAGTTTGCCACCACTCTTGATATTCAGATGATACATTTGGCCCGGGAAATACAGACAGAGAAATAAAGGAGTCCCAAGTATATTTGGTGACATGGTATGCCCCAGACCACTGATCCGACTGCAGGTTGAATTCTGGCATGTTGCTCGTCGAAAATAGGGTGTTGGCACGAACCTATCACTGCGAAAACTGCCTGAGACATCGTTCCGGTTGATAATCAACACAAAAGAAAGGGCCAAGCAATCTGTAGCGCTTGTTGCGGGCATAGGTGTATCGAGGAACGGTCTCTCTTCTATCGAAGAAGTCCCAAACAATTTCCTCCTGATGCAGTTTCTCGATCAAAGCTCGGCACTGAATGGCTGTCTCCGGCTGCTTACCGTTGAACCTAAAAGAACTGGCCTTTGAGGGAACATGTCGCAGGAACCATGACTGTAGGGCGTAAGTGCATCCTTCTACCAGAATGGTCTCCCCAAGAGCAAATCGAGCCAAGCCTCTGTAAAGGAAAGCTAAGGCTGCCATAGAAACTGATAGCTGACGAGTCTTCTTGCTTCCCCATCTTCGAAAGAGTTGTGCAACTCTGATATCTATGAAATTCTGGCCATCTTGGAAGAAAGCTAATCCTATTGTGCACAGGATCATGGCATGCTGAATTCTATCTTTTGCTGCTCGAGACAAAGTGTCAACCTCTTTGTACGCCCCATACTTGTGGTAGAGTCCGAACAGGTCGATGAATTGGTTCCCACTAATCTCAGTAAGGGGCCAGGATCTGCTCCCTGTTGCTCTGGCCAAGGCTTCCTGAACATCCACTCCTTTGATGTTGATCAAAAACTGCTGCTCGACAGGATCATCTGGCTGACCATGAATTCATGTACCAAATATTTCCCTATCGATGCATCCGATATTTTGGTTCCGCCAATGGCGAATAAATCCGAATCATGAAAAGGAACGTTCATTTCTAGTTTCCTATAGCGGACAAAAAAGAAAGAGTTATCCTTTTTTCTACCGGTTAATTAAGTTAAAGAGGAAAGAGGAAAATATTAAAAGTTTCTTTTTTTGGTTCGACTCATGAAAACATATACTCTAGGTGAAAATAAATACTCTGGAATTTTAGATTCATCCGAGGGAGAAAAAAACAATAAAAAAACAATCAAAAAATGAAACAGTAACAAAACCATATGATACTATTACTATTAACTTAACTATAACTACTTTATTCAATTATAACTATACTATTTATAAATAGTAGTATAGATCATATTATTATTATAGTAATATAGTATACACAGAAAAGAAATAGAAATTAGGAGAATCTATTAATTGAACAGATATACACAGAAATTGCGAGAATCCATAACATAAATGGTTGATCTTTTCTCAATATCACCACTAAGATCCAACAATTAAATCAGTTGATGGAAGGGAGGGGGGAGATAGATCTGGGTAGCAAGTGGTAGCGAAAGAAGGGATCGGTTGCTCCTTGTCAGTTATTTCATAAATTTAATCTGATTGATAAGGCATAAGACAATTCGGGTATCAGATGGTTATTAGGAAATTCATTCTAATGAATTGAAATTTATTCATTTTCATTAATCTGAAAAACAATTCATTTTCTAATTTTCTAAATATACCATACAATAACTCCATATAACTATAATAACTATAACTTATTGGTAATGGAATTTCTTTAGATAAAATTAAAGAGAAAAAACTCTTTTATTTTTATTAAAGAGTTATAGTTATATAGTTAAGTATATAGTTAAGTTATTATTATGTATTATAATAACTTAAGTATATTTCTGACCAGGCGGTGGGATACTTCTTTCTTTGAATTCCCCCAATACAGGTACCCTTCAACCGGGTTATTCTATTCCACCTCTTATAGAGAAAAGAACTTAAATAAAAAATAAATAAATACTTAATAACATGGCGATACATTTATACAAAACTTCTACCCCTAGCACACGCAAAGGAGCCGTAGACAGTCAAGTGAAATTCAATCCACGAACAAATTTGATCTATGAACAGCATCGTTGTGGTAAAGGTCGTAATGCCAGAGAAATCATTACCGCAAGGCATAGAGGGGGATGGTTCGGGCAATCCCATAATATCGTTGAATTCATCCATCAGTAGAGTCATCCCTCCCCAAGGAAACCAGAATGTGCAGGTACGTGGATTCCACCGTTCCGCCATAGCCTGGATCAGAGCTCCGTTGATTGTTCGTTTGCCTGCCGCCGATGCCATTTCCAACCCACAGTCATCCAAGTGGTCTGGGAACATGCGTGAGAAGGTGGCGAACCAAGAATAATACCAGCGAGGGAAGAAAGGACGAGACTGGATGACCCGTTGATCCGGGAATCCATCCTGAATCTGATAGAAGACATGATCTCGGGGAAAGACAACATCGAGAGAATCGGACGCCATTGAAATGATATTGGGGTAAAGAAGAAATAAGGAGAATTAGATAGAATGCAGGACTTACGGATAGACTCTTTGAAGAACCTGGAAATTTTGAAAAGGTTGTGGAAATTTTAAAGGAATTTTCCAGGGTTTTTGAAGAAAATTTGATCTAAAAGAGAAAAGAAATGCAGGTAGAGAAAAATATACACCTGGGGTTTTTGAAAATAAGGGTAAGTTTTGAATAATACACCCAGGGTTTTGAAAAAGGGTTTGATACATGTATTATGAGAGAATAAGAGAAACATCACAAAAAGCTACACAAACAAGGATGCGCACATAGCACTCCCTAAAGGCTAACTCTAAATGCAATATTTGAAATGGCTAGTAGGACCTTAATCCTAACTCTAAGGTTCAGATCATCTGATATTAATCAAGATACGCCAATATACTCAAGCCGAAGCTCGAAGTACGTGGCATAGAAATATTTCTCCGGTTTTAAGGTAATGGCTTCCCAAAATCCTTGAGCACCTACCGATATACCTCGGACTATGGCCCTTAGGTACGTGGTAGGGGGGCGCGAACCCAAATAAGTGGTCCAGTTGTGAGGCTCTCTCCCGAACTATGGTTCAGTGAGACATCCCAACAACGTGAAGACCGGGACAATATAGGTAAGGGATGTTTTTGAAAACATGTTCAACATGCAAAATAAATCAGATGGCTCTAATGCAAGTCCTAAAAAAATGAGAAGAAGCATACACTTGCATACATTGTTTGCATTCAATCCCTAAAATTGAGGAGAGTTGTCTTTCAGACCTATGTCTAATGTGAACATAGTATAATCTCCTCAATATGGTCCTACCAAACCATATTTAAATCCTATATGCAATGATGTCAGCTTTAGAACAGAGTCTAGGCTCCTAAGGTTTGTATGAAAATGAAGCTGACATTTATAGAATAAAGACTTAGATAATATCAAAGCAAAAGAAAAGGCATAATTCGACCGGACAAAGACAAAATCCCATCACGGTCGCCAAAACTGTGATCATCGCAAAAAAATTTCTCTCGTAATATTCTCTCTCTTTCTTCTCTTTTCCTTTCCTAACCTCTATTTCCTCTTTTTTGAAGGGAGAAAATAAAAGACGAAAAGAGAGAAGAGAAAAGAAAAGAAAAAGAAGAGAAGAGGAGTTCTTTTGTGGGGTCTCACTTGACCTTAATTTAAAAAAAAACATTTGAGAAAATAACTCACCTCCGTTTTCGAAATATTTGCAGAAAAACTGAGAGATGGGATCGGCTCGTCGGTACGAGGTTCGACCGTTCCTGGCACCTTTACCAGGGGTAATCGAACCAAGGGTTGAATTCATGCCTTTTACTTTGCTAAGAAGTTATCTAAGAATCTATTCTAAGTCTAAATGCACAAAGAATCATGCTTGTGCAATGCAAGAATGTATGCTCTTTTTTAAAATGTTTTGAAATCTTCTAAGTGTTTCTGAGATGAATCTGATGATAGAGTGAAGAAATGGTTTTTAACTCAGAACTTAAGATTTAAAGTTTCTAAGTTGTTGGAATAATCAGAGTTTTGGAAAAATTATCCAGACCTTTTGCAAGGAAGGATTCTGAAGTTGAGGTAAAAGGAGAAGAAAGGAAATTTCAAAGTAAAAAATGGACTCTGAATTAGAATAGAGATGAAATGAAATTTGAATTCTAACTTTTGAAGTTTAAAATCAGAATGAAATGTGGAAAATAGAATTGAGATTGATTTGAATTTTGGAATTTAAGATAGAATTTGAATCCTAAGCCTGGATTTTAAAAAGAATGGAATTCTGGATTTAGAATCCGAAAATTGGAATTGGATTTGAGATTTGGAATAAAATGGAATTGTTTTAAAAGATTGAGAATAGAAGTTGATTTGAAATCTGGAATTCAAGATGGAATTTGAATCCAAAGTCTGGATTCTAAATAGAGTTGAGATTTCAAAATTGAATTATGGGTTTAGAATCCTAAATGGGAATTGGATCTGAGATTTTGAGATCCGAGATGAGATTGAATTTCTGGATCCTAGAATGGATTTGGATCTGAAGTCTGAGATCCGATGTAGAGTTGGATTCTGGACCCTAAGATGGATTTTGGATCTGAAGTCTGAGATCCAATATAGAATTAGATTCTGGATCCTAAGTGGAATTTGGATTTATAATCTGAGATCCAATGTAGAATTGAGATCTAGATCCTAAGTGGAATTTGGATCTGTAATCTGAGATCCAATGTAGAATTGAGATCTAGATCCTATGTGGAATTTGGATCTGTAATATGAGATCCAATGTAGAATGGGGATCTGGATCCTAGAATGGATTTTGGATCTGAAGTCTGAGATCCAAGGTGAAGTTGGATTCATACTTGGAAATCTGGATCCAAGTTGAGATTAGGATCTAACTTTGGTTTTTGGAATTTTGAAAAGTCTAAATAGGACCTTTAAAGACAGATCTGGGTTTTGAAAACCCATATTGAATTTAAAACTTTTAGGAAGATTTAGGTTTTTGAGATTTCAAAATCAATCTCAAACTGTGATTGAAGATGAGAAGATGAACTTGATTTTGATTTTGATTTTGAGAATGAATCAGAAACTTCAAAGTTAAATTTGAACTTTAAAAAATTGAATTGGAATTTTGAATATAAAATGATTTTGAAATTCCAAAGTCAAATTGGACTTTGAAATTGAGATAGAATTGGAATTTTGAAATAGAAGTTTGAAGAAAGATGTTCAAAATCACTTGGGTATTTAAAAGAATTTTGGAAATATGATGCAATTCTATCCTAAATGATGAATGAATTTAAAAGATCTGAAATTGGATTTTGAAAAGCAACTCCATTCTTTAAATGAATTAAAAATGAGGTTGAAGATATAATATATCCCTGACTATGGTCATTGAATATATTATATAATAACCACATTTAAATTCAAGTAAAGAATAAAATACATTTTGGTGCTTTTATAGAATTGAAAATGAAATTAACTCTCAATATACCTTGACTATGGCCATTGGTATATATATTGAATTAATTTTAGATTAAATTATGATAAAAGAGGAAAATATTTAAAGAAAATATGATGATTTTGAAAAGGATCCAGTGTGGATCTAGTGTTATTTTGTAAAAGATAAAAATTCTAAGTCTTGTTTACATCCTGACTATGTCCATTGATGTAAATCATCAACTTAGAATTAATTACCTCTTACGAAATGGTGCACGTGTCATTCGTGTTGCCATTTGTGAGAATTTGAGAAATAAAGGCAAAATGCATGAAAAACAAGTAATTCATGATATTGTCAATGCTCATTCATTCTATCTAAGACAGAAAATGTAAATTCTCATTATAATCTAGCTATTAAATTGATTTTAGAAGGAAAATAACACCCTTCACATATTCCCTGCAAGGATCAAGTTTAGCACAAAGTAGAAAATATATGTGGGGAAGGAGATGAAACTTTATATACCAGTCAATGGAACATTCATATGTGAAAGAAAAGAGGGAAAAGAGTGCACCTGAGATGCCTATACGCCTATGATGGGGGAATCTGTCCAAACATGTTTAAGAATACTCCTGGAGGGACACATGTGAAGGCATATGCATATATATATATACGCATACAGGTATGTACATATAATTGGAAGACTTGAGCTCATTTATACATAGGTCATGTGTACAGAGTATGTCAGGGAAATTACAACTGAAAAGGCAATATGTAAGTAACCTACAGGGGAAACATTGTTGCAATTGCAGCAAATATGTTTTACACAGGTGGGCAGTAGTAAGTGGGGATTTAAGGGTGCAGTGATGTAGGTGAACACGTGGCTGTGTGCAGGAGGTGAGGAAAGTGATATTGTGCATATATTGTATATAGTGGAAGTGAGGGAGTGGCTGTAAATGCAGGATCAAAGTGTAGGAGTGGTGACAAGACATACACCTGCTGCTGCAAATGAGACTGTAGCAGCAGGTGTGTAGTGTAATATCCGAAAATTTCTAAGTTCTTTTCTATAGCATTGTGAAATGTCTTGAATTTCGTGCCAATATAAAACCCTAATTTCTTTAAAAAAATTAATGTTTGAGTATATTCGTAAGGATTAAGGGGTTTAATTATATTGAATTATAGTAAATATAAACCCTACATGGTTTGGATATCTGAGAAAATTCTAAGTGATGTCTAATTGAAAACGTCTTACTTAAAAAGAAAATGTTGATTTTTCTTTTAAGTAAAATTATTTAAATAAAGTAAATTAACAAAAGTAAATTTTAAAAATATACATATTAATATGCTTAATAAGATGGAATTAACTTATATTCAATTCCTTTACATTTTCACATGAGTTGTGGTTATATAAAACAAAAACGGTTTTTAATTGGAATTTTATGATTTATCAATAATAGTTTAATATAATAGTTTTCTTTTGTATACATTAAAATCCATTTTTTATTAGTTTAGTAGGAGCCCATAGGTGGGCCATCCCATCCTATGTGGCATCTTACTTCAAATTCAAATTGAAAATAAAGGTATAGTGATTTTCAAGGTTATTTAAAGTTTGAAAAGTCAAAGTGGAGATCAAGGGCTCCAAATGAATTTCATTAATGAGATCAAGGGCTGGAATTAATTCTAGCACATAACCTAATTTAAGAAGGGTTATAAAACCCTCCCATAGCCCTTGCCCTCCTCATTTGTGCTGGAAAAAAAAGGAGCGTTTCTCTCTCCCCCAAAAACCCTCTTCTCTCTCCTCTCTTTCCCTTCCCTATTCTCTTCTTTTAGGGTTTCTTTTGGTTCTTGAGTGCAAGATCCAGACCTCAAGGGGTGTGGTGAGGAGATCTAAGGTTCTCATCTTGCTGGAAGAAAGGGCTGATTGGTGGATCGATAAAAAAGGGTTGTTCATCCATCAAGAAATACATTTTTTTCAACAAAAGGTAGGGTTTCTATGCTTTTCTTGCAAGAAGGGAGTTCTTGGCATGGATTTTGATGCTTTTTCATGAGTTTAGATCATAATCAAACCCTCCTAACCGTGGGTTTGACTCAGATCTAATGATCCATGGCAAAAACACATTTTCCCCTAAAGAAAACCATTTTTGAAATCGGGTTTATTATAAAAATCGGTTTCTTAGAAATAGATTCGTAAAATATATTTGTATTTGATTTATTCCATGATTTTTATGCAAATATTAGTTTCGATTGATAGATTATGAAGTGTTTCATCTACTGTGAATATTTTAGAATTTTCGGAATTTTATTTCATGCGTATTCCCTATTTCTTTTAATTTTTCTTGGGATTCGGGTGACTCGGTTTGATTCACCCAAATGCAAATCTCGGAATTCCAGGTTTTCCACTTGACCTCCTGGTTGATATTTTGGAATGCTCTTTTTAAAACAATTATTTTCAATAAAACTTTGGAAAATCGTCAACCAAAAATTTAAAAACCGACTTTCCACAAAGTGGTAAGTACGGGTCGAATCCTCAGGGAACAGGAATTAAACACAATATTTCTATAAAATTTAATTTATTAATGACAAATGTCAACCTACAATTATAAAGTTAATACAACTACAAATAATCACTAAAAGAAAAGTAATCAAGCAATCAGTCTTCTGCTCCACACCAAGGGTATTTCCGTCTTTTCGCCACTTAGAGAATCTTCTCACTTGGACAATAACCCTGGACAATAAATATGCTTTTCAACCTAAAAATGAAGAAAAATACAAAGTTAGTTTTCTATTCTAACAATGAAAACAATAACTAAAACTATTTCTAATTTTACGAAAATAACAAAACAAATGTTATTTATCAAGCAAAAATTAAATAAAATACTAAATTAATTCCAAAATTAACCAATTTAACTCTACTAATGCTGTATGTTGATGATGCAACTCCTAAAATGCAGAGATTATTGAAAACAAGTCTAAATTGCCGAAACTAAGAAAATTACGAAACTGCCCCTAACTAGTGTAAAATAGCATTCTGACAGGTTATCGGAAAACCACTGTTTGACTGGGCAAACGAGGTCCGATTTTCCCGAAATTTGTTTTGTTCTGCAGCTGACAGATTAAACAAACTGACAGTTTTTACAGAATCGAAAAACAGTATCTGGAACTCCAGATATAAGCGTTTCAAAACTGGGAAAAATCAGGATATCGAAAGTCCCGAAATTAAAAAACCAGAAAAAGCGGTTTTCACAAAACTTTTAAAAATCAGACCAAATCAACTCCGAATGAGCTGAAATTTGGTATGCAGTCAAACAACACGTCTAGCAAGTGAATAGAATAAATTTTTTTTGGAAAACACAGAATTTTTGTACAGAAAATAAGGCTGGTGCGACAGGGCAAAAATCTGGTTTTGATTTGAGTGCACTATTCACTATTTGAACTAGTTTACTCTCTAAGAATGCAATCTACATGCAATGCAAACTTAATTAATCCTATATAACTGATTATATGCAGATTCTAACTATAATGAAGCTAAATGAACTCTACACGAAATATGACATGCATGTTATGACTATGCACTAAATGAAAGACTAATGCAATTACAATCAATACACTAAATAATATAGTTAAATATATGACTAAATGATATATTCTCTATAAACTAACTATACTAACTAACTAATCAACAAACGGTAAACTAACAAACACCAATCAAATCAACAATTAGAAATTTTGGCTAAACAATTAAAGAGATAACTACATTAGCTAATCTAAAATCGCTATAAGTAAATCAAAAAATTAGGGGACTAAAATGGAAAAATAGGACACGGGTTCGACTAGGACTAGGGTCGGTTGACTCCAATGGACTCGGTTTAGGCTTAGCTAAGGGGGGTTAACTTGGGTAGGCTCAAGTTAGGTTTGACTCGACTCGGACTAGTATGGGCTCGGCTAGGTTTGGTTTTGGGTTTGACTTAGCCAACTAGGGGCGGTTTGATTTAGGTGGCTCGGTTGACTTGACTTGGACTTGGTTATGGTTAGGTTTGACTTAGACTAGAGTTGACTCGACCTAGGCTCGGTTTAAGTTAGGTAGGTTGGGATAGGCTCGGATCAAGCTTGACTCGGGTTAGATCTTGGTCTTGGATTAGATCTATGGTGGACTTAGGTTGACTCGACCTAGACTAATGTGGACTCGGTTTAGGTTTAGCGAAGGTGGGTTCGGTTGACTTAGGATTGGGCTTTGGTCTTAGACTAGACTCAAAGGGGGTGTAGACTAAGGGTTGACTTAGTCAACTAGGTTCGAGTTGACTTAGGTTCAACTAAGCTTGACTCAACTTAGGTTTGACTAGGCTCGAATGGGGTAAGGTAAGCTCGGTTGACTCGACTTGGTTTAGACTAAGGGTTGACTCGAGTTAGGTCTCAGTCTTTGACTAGACTTGGTTAGGGTTGGTCTTGGTCAACTTGGGTCGGTTAGAAGGATAGGCACCCAATAAAAAATTTCAAAGATAATTTTGGAAATGGAAAAGTCCAAAAATCGTCCTTATTAATGGGAAGTTACAACCTTAATGAGCTTTTAAATCCCATTGGGAAACATGGATCAATGCTATTTCCAAAATTAAGGTGAAGGAAAGCCCTTAATTGCAATTAATTCCTTTTTGAAAGGCCAAATCGTCCAACCTAGATAGTCACACGATTTTAGCTTTCCAACCAAGAATTTAGGTGCAATTACTTCTTTCTTGAACTCATAAACACCTACTTTGGAAATTTAATTGATTTTCAAATTGGCTTTTCAAATCTCAATTTGTAACTCCCTATTAATAGGCAATCAAGAATTAAATCCTTCTTTAAATACCCCACACGATTTTTGAAACTTAACTTTTTCCAAAAACTTTCCACATTTCAATGCATTAATTGCCTCTCTTCTAAAAAAAATCGCCAACTCTAAAATGGCTTCACTTTCTAAAAAAAATTAAATCTACCTAGGGAATAAAAGGAATTAAAGGGAAAAACGATTTCCTAAGAGATTAATGCTAACCTAATTCTCAAAACCTACTTAATTAACCTCTAAAAACGGCTAGAAAAGAAAGCCCTAATACATTGAACCTAGACAACCTAATTACACCTACCTAATTGTAATTAAAGCTTACTAAAAAAAATCGACCAAGAGCTCAAGGGGAGCTCTAATGGCTGCCGCCCCACCTTGGGGAAGAAGAAGAACCATACGAAAAATAAATAAAAGAAAAAATAAAATTTGTAAATTAACAAAAAGCAATAAAACTGAATAACACTATTTTGATAAAACTAACTTAGAAAACAATACAAATGACTCCTAATTACACAAAAGCTAACAAGAACATCACTATGCTGGAATTAAAAACATAAAAATAAAGAAAACTTGATTTTTATAATTTTCAATAATACACTCAAACACAAAAACGAAAAATGATTAAAACAATTAAGTAAATCAATCATAAAACAATGAAATGACTAACACCAATTGATGCTACTGTTAACACACTAAACACACAGCAAGCAACACGACTTACCACTCTAAACACCCTTTTAACAAAAATGTAAAGATCGGCTAGAATATCTCTAGCCGATTTTTTTCTTTTTCAAAAATAAAATCAAAACAAGACACAAGCACACCCCACGAATAAAATAAACTAAAATGAAATTTTCGAATGAGATTTTCAGCAAAACAACACAGTACACATGCTGAACAAAACAAAAATATCAAAACAAAAAATTATTTTTTTGTGAAAATCAAGAATCGGCTAGAATAAATCTAGCCGATTTTTGGATTTTGCTTTTCAATCAAAATCAAATGCAACCCACACCAAACCGACTAAGATGAATCAAAATGGATTATTTTCTAAATAGATTTTCAGTAAAACAGACCCAAGAACACCTATGAGAAATTTGAAGGATCGGCTAGATGAAGATCTAGCCGATTTTAATGAAAAGAATGGAAATTCTAAAAAAAATTGATTTCAATGAATCAAACAAACACATAAACCTAATCGAACGTGCTGGTCTATGCACGAATGCTACTCTAAGGTTGAAACAAAAAGAAAACTAAGAAAAACACAGAAAATAACAAAACAAAATCCACACACAAATCGATTTTATCTAGAAGAGAAGGAAGAAGAAGACCTACCTTTTGGAAGATCTGACGACCGGGGGGATGAAAAAGAGTGGACCGTGGCTGGAGGTGGACGTCCTATACAGTTCGAGAATGCTGTATTTCACCACAAACGGCACCTTTTTGCAGCTTCTACACGTTGGAGATCCACCGACGATGGAGTGTGAGCCGATTCTCGATCGGAGGATGTAGAAAGCCGGATGGAGGTAGGGCCGGCTCACCTTGGTGGTGTGTTGCGCACTCCCGCCCAAGGTTAATGGTCTCCACCTCTGCTACACCTCCAAAGTACAGAAAAGGGGTGAAAAGACAGCAAGGAACAAGAAAGAAATGAAAAGAAACAAAAGAAAGCTCGAAAATATGCTTGAAAATCAAGCATAGGTCGATCTTCAATGGCCAACACGTGGGGGAGATGGAGAGGAAGGAGCTGCTGCTGTAAAGTCACTGTAGGGGGCGTCCAAACACAGCCAAAGACGCCTAGGGCTTCTCTAAAAAGTATATTTATACTTTTTGGAATTTGCAAAAATATTGTTATAAAAAATATATTTTCTAGGCGCCTCTTTGTGGGGGGTTTTCAGAAAAACTTTTTGAAATGGATATGGATAGGCGTGTGGGTTGGGTTTTGGGCTTTCTAAGAGTTGATCCAAGGTCCACTTAACCTAAATGGGTCGAATATGGATCTGATCCATCTCGAAATCCGTGCCCAAACACTGAAATAGCCATAACTCTCTCATTTTAACTCCGATTTTTCTGAAATTCGAACCATATCCCCTTACTATCAAAACACATCTAAACATGGGTTTAAAACCTTAAACTTGATACAAAATGTATGAAAAACTTATTTACATGATGTGCATTTCATGCATCATCAAATACCCCCATGCTTGAATGTTTGTTAGTCCCTTAACAAACCCTAATTATGATATGCAACGAAGACAAGAAATGCTAAGCATGAATGCATAATACTAACTCACTTTCGTAGGAATCACGGTTGCATTTAGCGTATGCAACAAGCCCTTTAAACCCCTAGCTTCCACTAGTGGACGAGTAAGGTCTCGTGAGGGTTTGCAGCGATGCTACCCACAAACATCAATGAAATGCGAGGATGATTTTTCAAAAATATGAGGCTCTTAAGAATGCAGTTGGAACAAATATTTTATGTAATTGACATTCTCAAAACAAGTTTAAAAATCTCATGCCGCCACAGTAAAATTTCTTTTTCTTCACTTTTCTAATATTGTAGCTAGTTCATGATTTTTCTCTGAAGGTCAAGTATTCTCACGTTTTACTCATTTATTCTCACTTGTATATTTTCTGCACAGTAATACACATATATGCTTAAGCAATGAAAATTTTCTCATTTTGCATATTCTTTTTCTTTCATTTTCACTCTCTCTTTTTCTTTCAACTTTTGATTTCTTGCGCAATCTTCTCATCTGAGCACTATTTCAAATAGTCAGTTTTCGTGACCCGTGTAGCGAGCTTTGGGTGAGTGACTCCCAAGTCGGCCGACCTTAGGGCACTAGATACAAAGTATCCCTCGGACTTAATTGCTCGAGTCACTAGACCTTCTATTCTAATAGTTTACGTATAGTCTTCCTCTTGTCATGTGCAATGTCTCTATCTCTTAGGCTTTCTATGCAGTCCATGTAACAAGCTTTCGAACCAGTGGCTCCCAAACCAGTTGGCTTTGGGGCACCAGGTGTAAAACACCCTTCAGATTCTACTTACTCGAACTACAAAGGCCATAGATATAGACTTAGACAAGAAGATGATCTCCTTCGTTATCCTTTTCGTTAAGATACTCAAACACTTCATCTCGTGTCTGAGTTCCACTACTAGGATTCACGAAGACATCAACAACTAAACGTAGCTCTATTCTTTTAAACTCATTTTTCAAACTCATCTTTCCATTGCTTATTTCTTCCTCAAAACATACTGTGCATACTTATACAAAAGTGATTCAAAATTTTCTAACAATCAAATACTATCTTTTCTTTGAATTTTCTCATGAATAACTACTCTATTTGACTCAGTTCAGAAAATAAATTTTTTATGGGGCTTAAAAATTTATAAACTGTTAGACTATGCCAAAAACAATTATATATGCTACACTTTGTTCTCAAATGCCTACTTTGATTACCAGTCATAAAAAAATATTTTGACATTTTTGTGTGCATGCATCTAAACCATCCCCCCATGCTTGAATGACACTGTCCCTAGTGGCATACAAAATGAATCAAAATGTAATGCAAATGCACACTAAGAGACACTAACAAAAATATGGGAGAAAGGATAGATACAACCTGATTTGTTCTGAGCTTCTGAAGTTGATTTTCATCTGATCCTTGAATTCTTTGAAAGCTCTTCTCTGTACCTGGTAATTGATACAATAAATGTTAAATTCATCCTACATACATCAAAACACAAGTTAGCACATGTGAAATGGAATACTGAATAAAGAAAAACACTACAATGAAAAATAAATTAATGTACATATGATACATCCCTCTGGTCGAATCCTCATGCCTTCGTGAGATGCACTATCTCACACTCACCATCCTGCAAGGCATCTGAAATGAAGGGCTTCAGTCTTTGCCCATTTACCTTGAATGTACCTTGGGTCATAGGATCAAATAATGTCACTGCTCCATGGGGAAATACTTCTTTCACGATGTAAGGACCTGTCCATCTCGATCTTAACTTTCCTGGGAATAAATGTAAACGAGAATTGTATAGCCACACTTTCTGATCTGGCTCAAACACTTTTCTGACAATATGCTTATCATGAAATGCTTTTGTGCGAGCTTTGTATAATTTTGCATTCTCATAAGCATCATTCCTGAGTTCCTCTAATTCTGAGAGCTGCAGTGCTCTCTCTTTGCCAGCTTGGGTGAGGTCAAAATTCAATTTCTTGATAGCCCAATACGCTCTATGCTCTAGCTCGACAAGAAGATGGCATGCTTTCCCGAATACAAGGCGATACGGGGACATGCCAATGGGAGTCTTAAATGCAGTTCTATATGCCCAAAGTGCATCATCTAAGCGCTGGGACCAATCCTTGCGGTCTGGACGAACTGTCTTTTCTAAAATTCGCTTAATCTCCCTATTGAACACTTCAACCTGTCCACTAGTCTGCGGATGATATAGAGTGGTGAATCTATGATTGACAGAATATCTTCTCAACAGAGAAGCTATCTGTATATTTCTAAAATGCTTGCCACCATCGCTAATCATCGCACGTGGCACCCCAAAACGACTGAAAATGTTGTGCTTAATGAACTTAAGCACTACTCTATGATCATTGGTCTTGGTTGCCACAGCCTCAACCCACTTGGACACATAATCAACCGCCACCAGAATGTATAAATTTCTGAATGAGGGCGGAAATGGTCTCATGAAATCAATGCCCCAAACATCAAAAATCTCGACTATCAAAATCGGAAGCAAGGGCATCATGTCCCTCTTGGACATGTTTCCAATCTGCTGACATCGCAGGCATCGCCTACAGAACTCATGCGCGTCCCTGTGGAGTGTGGGCCAATAAAATCCTGACTGCAAATCCTTTGCAGCTGTCTTCCTACTACTAAAATGCCCTCCACAAGCTAACGAATGGGAAAAATTCAAAATGGACTGGTACTCCTCCTCCGGAACACATCTCCTAATGATCTGATCTGCACAGTATTTGAACAACTCTGGTTCATCCCAATAATAGTGCCTCACCTGAGATAGGAATCTCTCACGCTCATTCTTGTTCCAATGCTCAGGTATCTGCCTCGAAACCAGATAGTTCACAATATCTGCAAACCAGGGTAACTGCGATGTACTGACTAACATGATCTGCTCGTCGGGGAAAGAATCGTTGATCGGCTTCTGATCCTGCGTGGTCTCCACGATCAGTTTGGAAAGATGGTCTGCTACTACATTCTCACTTCCCTTCTTATCTCGAATCTCGAGATCAAACTCCTGTAGTAGTAGGACCCAACGAATCAATCTCGGTTTGGTGTCTTTCTTATTCAACAAATATTTCAATGCAGAATGGTCAGAATAGACAACCACCTTCGAACCGAGTAAATAGGACCTAAATTTATCCAATGCGAAAACTACCGCAAGTAGTTCTTTCTCTGTCGTAGTATAATTCATCTGGGCATCAGACAGAGTTCTACTCGCATAATAGATCACATAGGGTTTCCTATCAATGCGTTGTCCTAAAATGGCCCCCATAGCGTAATCAGATGCATCGCACATAATCTCAAATGGGAGAGTCCAATCTGGAGGTCTCAAAATAGGTGCAGTAATCAAGGCCTCTTTGAGAATCTCAAAGGCCTTCATACAATCCTCACCGAAAACAAAGGGCTGGTCTTTCTCCAATAATGTGCAAAGCGGTCGAGAGATTTTGCTGAAATCTTTTATGAACCGCCTGTAAAAACCCGCATGCCCTAAAAATGATCGAATCTGCCTCACAGAGGTGGGTGGAGTCAAACGGGAAATGGATTCCACCTTCGCTCTGTCAACCTCAATACCACGCTTGGACACAATGTGTCCTAGCACAATCCCCTCCTGGACCATAAAATGGCTCTTTTCCCAACTCAGGACGAGATTGGTCTCCACACACCTACTCAGTACTCAAGCAAGTTTTTGGAGGCAATCTTCAAAAGAAGAGCCATACACCGAAAAGTCGTCCATAAAAACTTCCATCACATCATCAATCATGTCAGAGAAGATAGCAAGCATGCACCTCTGAAAAGTAGCCGGGGCATTACAGAGCCCAAAAGGCATACGTCTAAATGCGAAGGTGCCATAAGGACATGTAAATGTGGTCTTCTCCTGGTCGTCAGGATGAATAGCTACCTGATTGTATCCTGGATACCCATCTAGAAAGCAGTAGTAGCTCTGTCCTGCGAGTCTCTCTAAGATCTGATCAATGAATGGCAATGGGAAATGATCTTTCTTAGTTGCCACATTCAGCTTCCTATAATCGATGCAGACTCGCCATCCTATAGTGGTCCTCATCGGAATTCTCTCACCCTTCTCGTTCTCAACCACAGTGAGTCCTGACTTCTTCGACACAACCTGAATCGGACTGACCCACTGGCTATCAGAAATAGGGTAAATGATTCCGGCATCCAACCACTTCACCACCTCTTTCTTTACCACTTCCTTCATGTTGGGATTTAGCCTTCTCTGCATATCCCTAAATGGCTTGACTTCCTCATCACAATGGATTCTATGCATGCAGAATGAAGGATCAATCCCTTTCAGATCAGCAACTCCCCAGCCAATCGCTGCCTTGTGCTCTCGAAGAATAGTCAGCAATCTCTGTTCCTGCTCCTCAGTGAGCAAAGACGAGATGATCAGAGGCAAAGTCTCCTCATCTCCGAGGTATGCATACTTGAGTGAATCCGGTAAGGGTTTCAGCTCAAGTTTCGGAGGTGACTCGATCGAAGACTTGGCGGGGGTCTCCGCAAGCAGTGGAAGAGGCTCCCTGACCGCTCCCCAAGGTAGTCTCTCTAACGACACTCTAGACACATCTACACTATCTACACCGCTATTCTTCTCTATATGGTACAAATCTAAAGAATCCTCAGTAAGGTACAACTCGGGCTGCTCCTCCACTAACTCCTGTGTAATGTCTACATGAAAGCAGTCCATGTCTCCTGCTGGTCCCATCGCGGCATTGAAAATATTCAGCTTTACCTTCCTATTGCCGAATGAGAGATCCATGGCTCCGGTTCTGCAATTGATACACGCATTGGCAGTTGCCAAGAATGGTCTACCTAAAAAAATCGGAGTCTGGTGCTGGCTATCCACTCCTTCCATATCAAGAATAATGAAATCGACTGGAAAATAAAAGTCATCCACCTTAACTAGCACGTCCTCCAAGACACCTCTCGGTACCTTGACGGAACGATCTGCCAGCTGCAGTGTAATCGGAGTCGATCTCATCTCTCCTAGCCCGAAAGAATCAAAGAAATATCCGGGCAGAATGTTCACGCTTGCTCCAAGATCGAGCAATGCACGTTCTATCCGGATGTTCCCTATAGTACACGTAATGATAGGGGATCCAAGGTCCTTGAGCTTTGGTGGTGTCTGATGCTGAAGTACTGAACTCACCTGCTCAGTCAGATGGACCCTGTTAGGAACTCGCTCTCTAGATTTACGCTTCTGCGTACATAGTTCCTTCAGGAATTTGGCATATGCCGGCACCTGCTGAATAGCATCGAGCAAAGGTAGGTTGATCTGCACATGCTTGAAGATGTCAAGCATGTCCTGGATCTTCGCACCTTGCTTCCCTCTATAACCAGGAGACTCTAATGCTTTGGGATAGGGTGGTGGGGGAATATACTCTGCTGGTTCCTCCTCTTTGTGAGAAGGCTCACTCCTATCATTCTTCTCCTTCTCTGAGGATGAAGATGATGAAGATGGTGATGGTGATGATGGGGATGGGGATGATGATTGAGCCGACGTAGGTGAAACAATGGTCTCTGACTCCTCTATCCTCTCTCTACTCTCTCGCTCTCTGCTCTCGACGTGATACTCACGTCCACTCCTCAAGGCCATAACTGATTTAGCCTGCTGCTGTGTCTCAGTATGAAATAGGCCTCCAGTCATCTGGTCCTTACCCTTCGGGTTCATGACAGCCTGACTCGGCAATGTACCCTCGGGTCTCCTACTAATAGCCTCAGCTAACTGTCCCATTTGCGACTCTAACTTCGCAATGGACTGCGTATGCGAGCTCAAAATCTGGCTACACTTCTCGAATGCGTTCTGATTAGAGGTTTTCACCTCTTGGAATGCCTGGAGAAGTCTCTCCTCAAAAGATGTCTGCGGGGCAGACTCCTGCTGAATTGGGGGAGTGACAGAAGAAGAAGAAGACTGAGCATAGTTCGGTCTTTGAAATGACTGAGTAAAAGATGGTTGCCGAACTGGCTGAGAGGAAGTAGGCATCTGCATGGAAGACTGTGGATTCTTCCATGAAAAATTGGGATGGTTACGCCAACCCGGATTATATGTCGATGAAAATGGGTTATTCGGCGGTCTGACGTAACCCTGAGCTGCCTGAACTTGTTCTTGAACAAATTCAGGGTACTGAGCTGCCGAAGGGCACTCAGTGATCTCGTGTGCCGGACTGGCACAAAGAGTACACACCTGCTGTGTAGTGGATGGTCCTGAGAGAAGCTGGTCCAGCTTCTGAGCAATCATGTCTACCTTGCACTGTAGTGCAGTAGATGAACCAACTTCAAGAACACCAGTTTTCTTCTGAATGCTGGGTGTGGCTCTATCAGATTGAGAGCTCGAAGCATGGTGGAGTGAATTCTCGGCCAATGTATCAAATAGCCTCCATGCTTCGTCCTCGCTCTTCAGCATGAATGTCCCTCCACATGAAGAGTCGATCATCTGACGATTCTTGTCAGACAATCCATCATAGAAGCTCTACACCAGTTGCCATTTCGGCACCTGATGATGGGGACATTTCCTGAGGAGATCCTTCATTCTCTCCCAGGTCTCATGAAAGCGCTCACCATCTAGCTCTGAGAAGCTAGTGATGGCTCTACGATATTGGTTCGTACGACCAATGGGAAAATATTTCCGAAGAAACTCCTGTTGCAATTGATCCCATGACTCTATTTCTACAGAATCTAAGGACTTTAGCCAATACTTGGCTTTGTCCTTTAATGAAAAGGGGAATAGAGTCAACCTTAAAGCATCATCATCAAAATTCTGTATATTAACAGTAGAACAGATTTCAAGGAATTCATCTAAATGTCGGTAGGGATCCTCATGACTAAGGCCATAAGAGGATGGAAGCATCTGAATAATGCTGGCCTTAATCTCATAATGAGGCGCTCCTACATCGGGTCTCCGAATGCAGGATGCCTGAACATAGTCTGTGGGAATGAAGTATTCCCGCAGAGGGCGTGAAAGAACTGGGGGTGGAGGTGGAGGATCCATGTCAGCCATTGTTGCCGAACTTCGATGAGAATGTAAAATTCTCTCTGGGTTGTCAACAAATGGGTGTAGTGGGGTTCCTAGACCTCGTCGCCCCTGCATACACTGGTACTAAGACCAGATGTAAGCAAACGACCTAAATCTAAAAAAAATTAACTAACACAGGTACTAAAATGTAAATAAACAAATAACAGTAACTAAAAACAAACAGATATGCTATCTAGCTATGTCAGAATTCTATACTAAATAAATAAGTAACAAAGTAAACTATTCTAAAATGCTAAAACAAATAAATACAGGGAATTACAAACTATGTTTTTCTAAAACCCACCTGTCTAATCGCTCCTTGCAGAATGATAATTAAGTGAATCCTAAAAAGAACAATACGTAAATCCTATATTTACTAACTATGTTAATCCTATATTTACTTACTAATCCTACTAACTAAAAAGAAAACAACTAATTGACTAACTAAAACAAATTAATAAATTAAACTCTAAGAAATAAAGTAATTAATTCGCTGTTCCCCGGCAACGGCGCCAAAATTTGGTTGATATTTTGGAATGCTCTTTTTAAAACAATTATTTTCAATAAAACTTTGGAAAATCGTCAACCAAAAATTTAAAAACCGACTTTCCACAAAGTGGTAAGTACGGGTCGAATCCTCAGGGCACAGGAATTAAACACAATATTTCTATAAAATTTAATTTATTAATGACAAATGTCAACCTACAATTATAAAGTTAATACAACTACAAATAATCAATAAAAGAAAAGTAATCAAGCAATCAGTCTTCTGCTCCACGCCAAGGGTATTTCTGTCTTTTCGCCACTTAGAGAATCTTCTCACTTGGACAATAACCCTGGACAATAAATATGCTTTTCAACCTAAAAATGCAGAAAAATACAAAGTTAGTTTTCTATTCTAACAATGAAAACAATAACTAAAACTATTTCTAATTTTACGAAAATAACAAAACAAATGCTATTTATCAAGCAAAAATTAAATAAAATACTAAATTAATTCTAAAATTAACCAATTTAACTCTACTAATGCTGTATGATGATGATGCAACTCCTAAAATGCAGAGATTATTGAAAACAAGTCTAAATTGCCGAAACTAAGAAAATTACGAAACTGCCCCTAACTAGTGTAAAATAGCATTCTGACAGGTTATCGGAAAACCACTGTTTGACAAAGCAAACAAGGTCCGATTTTCCCGAAATTTGTTCTGTTCTGCAATTGACAGATTAAACAAACTGACAATATTTACAGAATTGAAAAAAAGTATCTGTAACTCCAGATATAAGCGTTTCAAAACTAGGAAAAATCAGGATATCGAAAGTCCCGAAATTAAAAAACCAGAAAAAACGGTTTTCACAAAACGCTTAAAAATCAGACCAAATCAACTCCGAATGAGCTGAAATTTGGTATGCAGTCAAACAACACGTCTAGCAAGTGAATAGAATAAATTTTTTTGGAAAACACAGAATTTTTGTACAGAAAATAAGGCTGGTGCGACAGGGCAAAAATCTGGTTTTGATTTGAGTGCACTATTCACTATTTGAACTAGTTTACTCTCTAAGAATGTAATCTACATGCAATGCAAACTTAATTAATCCTATATAACTGATTATATGCAGATGCTAACTATAATGAAGCTAAATGAACTCTACACGAAATATGACATGCATGTTATGACTATGCACTAAATGAAAGACTAATGCAATTACAATCAATACACTAAATAATATACTTAAATATATGACTAAATGATATATTCTCTATAAACTAACTATACTAACTAACTAATCAACAAACGGTAAACTAACAAACACCAATCAAATCAACAATTAGAAATTTTGGCTAAACAATTAAAGAGATAACTACATTAGCTAATCTAAAATCGCTATAAGTAAATCAAAAAATTAGGGGACTAAAATGGAACAATAGGACACGGGTTCGACTAGGACTAGGGTCGGTTGACTCCAATGGACTCGGTTTAGGCTTAGCTAAGGGGGGTTAACTTGGGTAGGCTCGAGTTAGGTTTGACTCGACTCGGACTAGTATGGGCTCGGCTAGGTTTGGTTTTGGGTTTGACTTAGCCAACTAGGGGCGGTTTGATTTAGGTGGCTCGGTTGACTTGACTTGGACTTGGTTAGGGTTAGGTTTGACTTAGACTAGAGTTGACTCGACCTAGGCTCGGTTTAAGTTAGGTAGGTTGGGATAGGCTCGGATCAAGCTTGACTCCGGTTAGATCTTGGTCTTGGATTAGATCTATGGTGGACTTAGGTTGACTCGACCTAGACTAATGTGGACTCGGTTTAGGTTTAGCGAAGGTGGGTTCGGTTGACTTAGGATTGGGCTTTGGTCTTAGACTAGACTCAAAGGGGGTGTAGACTAAGGGTTGACTTAGTCACCTAGGTTCGAGTTGACTTAGGTTCAACTAAGCTTGACTCAACTTAGGTTTGACTAGGCTCGAATGGGGTAAGGTAAGCTCGGTTGACTCGACTTGGTTTAGACTAAGGGTTGACTCGAGTTAGGTCTCAGTCTTTGACTAGACTTGGTTAGGGTTGGTCTTGGTCAACTGGGGTCGGTTAGAAGGATAGGCACCCAATAAAAAATTTCAAAGATAATTTTGGAAATGGAAAAGTCCAAAAATCATCCTTATTAATGGGAAGTTACAACCTTAATGAGCTTTTAAATCCCATTGGGAAACATGGATCAATGCTATTTCCAAAATTAAGGTCAGGGAAAGCCCTTAATTGCAATTAATTCCTTTTTGAAAGGCCAAATCGTCCAACCTAGATAGTCACACGATTTTAGCTTTCCAACCAAGAATTTAGGTGCAATTACTTCTTTCTTGAACTCATAAACACCTACTTTGGAAATTTAATTGATTTTCAAATTGGCTTTTCAAATCTCAATTTGTAACTCCCTATTAATAGGCAATCAAGAATTAAATCCTTCTTTAAATACCCCACACGATTTTTGAAACTTAACTTTTTCCAAAAACTTTCCACATTTCAATGCATTAATTGCCTCTCTTCTAAAAAAAATCGCCAACTCTAAAATGGCTTCACTTTCTAAAAAAAATTAAATCTACCTAAGGAATAAAAGGAATTAAAGGGAAAAACGATTTCCTAAGAGATTAATGCTAACCTAATTCTCAAAACCTACTTAATTAACCTCTAAAAACGGCTAGAAAAGAAAGCCCTAATACATTGAACCTAGACAACCTAATTACACCTACCTAATTGTAATTAAAGCTTACTAAAAAAAATCGACCAAGAGCTCAAGGGGAGCTCTAATGGCTGCCGCCCCACCTTGGGGAAGAAGAAGAACCATACGAAAAATAAATAAAAGAAAAAATAAAATTTGTAAATTAACAAAAAGCAATAAAACTGAATAACACTATTTTGATAAAACTAACTTAGAAAATAATACAAATGACTCCTAATTACACAAAAGCTAACAAGAACATCACTATGCTGGAATTAAAAACATAAAAATAAAGAAAACTTGATTTTTATAATTTTCAATAATACACTCAAACACAAAAACGAAAAATGATTAAAACAATTAAGTAAATCAATCATAAAACAATGAAATGACTAACACCAATTGATGCTACTGTTAACACACTAAACACACAGCAAGCAACATGACTTACCACTCTAAACACCTTTTTAACAAAAATGTAAAGATCGGCTAGAATATCTCTAGCCGATTTTTTTCTTTTTCAAAAATAAAATCAAAACAAGACACAAGCACACCCCACGAATAAAATAAACTAAAATGAAATTTTCGAATGAGATTTTCAGCAAAACAACACAGTACACATGCTGAACAAAACAAAAATATCAAAACAAAAAATTATTTTTTTGTGAAAATCAAGAATCGGCTAGAATAAATCTAGCCGATTTTTGGATTTTGCTTTTCAATCAAAATCAAATGCAACCCACACCAAACCGACTAAGATGAATCAAAATGGATTATTTTCTAAATGGATTTTCAGTAGAACATACCCAAGAACACCTATGAGAAATTTGAAGGATCGGCTAGATGAAGATCTAGCCGATTTTAATGAAAAGAATGGAAATTCTAAAAAAAATCGATTTCAATGAATCAAACAAACACATAAACCTAATCGAACGTGCTGGTCTATGCACGAATGCTATTCTAAGGTTGAAACAAAAAGAAAACTAAGAAACACACAGAAAATAACAAAACAAAATCCACACACAAATCGGTTTTATCTAGAAGAGAAGGAAGAAGAAGACCTACCTTTTGGAAGATCCGACGACCGGGGGGATGAAGAAGAGTGGACCGTGGCTGGAGGTGGACGTCCTATACAGTTCGGGAATGCTGTATTTCACCACAAACGGCACCTTTTTGCAGCTGTTACACGTTGGAGATCCACCGACGATGGAGTGTGAGCCGATTCTCGATCGGAGGATGTAGAAAGCCGGATGGAGGTAGAGCCGGCTCACCTTGGTGGTGTGTTGCACACTCCCGCCCAAGGTTAATGGTCTCCACCTCTGCTACACCTGCAAAAGTACAGAAAAGGGGTGAAAAGACAGCAAGGAACAAGAAAGAAATGAAAAGAAACAAAAGAAAGCTCGAAAATATGCTTGAAAATCAAGCATAGGTCGATCTTCAATGGCCAACACGTGGGGGAGATGGAGAGGAAGGAGCTGCTGCTGTAGAGTCACTGTAGGGGGCGTCCAAACACAGCCAAAGACACCTAGGGCTTCTCTAAAAAGTATATTTATACTTTTTGGAATTTGCAAAAACACTGTTATAAAAAATATATTTTCTAGGCGCCTCTTTCTGGGGGGTTTTCAAAAAAACTTTTTGAAATGGATATGGATAGGCGTGTGGGTTGGGTTTTGGGCTTTCTAAGAGTTGATCCAAGGTCCACTTAACCTAAATGGGTCGGATATGGATCCGATCCATCTCGAAATCCGTGCCCAAACACTAAAATAGCCATAACTCTCTCATTTTAACTCCGATTTTTCTGAAATTCGAACCATAGCCCCTTACTATCAAAACACATCTAAACATGGGTTTAAAACCTTAAACTTGATACAAAATGCATGAAAAACTTGTTTACATGATGTGCATTTCATGCATCATCACCTCCGTTCAGTAAAATGGTCGTTTCTTCCTCGTTCGGAGGAGTTTTGATGAACGGATTGTTGCGTTGGAAAGCTAACTCCATTGTGCATCTACTGTAGAAATTTGGGCTCTGTTCATAGACCGAGAACGTCTTTGTGACAGTCGAAACAAAAACTGATAGGTCTATAGTAAAACATGCATAACTCCCTCATACAGAAGAGTTTTTACAAACGGTTTGCGGCTACGGATAGCTGACAACAATTCCTATATACTGTAAAAATTTCAGCTCTGTTCATGGAGCCAAAAATTTTCTGTGAGCTCTGTACCAGTCGGACAGAGTTATAAAATTGGAAAAATTAGGGCAAATTCATAAATCAAGGCTCAAAGGGTGCATAGTATATATGTTTTTATTTAATTTCTTTATAGAATTAGTATGCATTATGTGAATGATTATGCAAGTCTGATTTTATGCAATCTTATATGATTATGGCATGAATTATAAATGGAAGGTTACACATGAAAGATTTAGGATCAAAAGGTCCAATGAATACAAGTTTGTGTTTTAAATTCTAAAAATGTGTTGACTACATGTATGTCCATGATATCGTGATGATATGATTGTTTCATTGATATGGATGTTCATATATATTCTCCTTGTTGCATTGGCCATGTACATGCATATGCATTATGATGTGTGAAAATGAATAAGATGTTTATGCTACGCCTGTGCTCAAATGTCTGTTACAAGTTTAATTATATGTCCTTGTCCAATGCTTTATAAGAATGCATTCATGATCATAAAGTGGTTTAAGTTTGATGTTGCATCAAAAGTATGACTGAAATCAAGTAATCATGTGACATTAAACTCAAGATACTTGCTTGGAGAGTAGCAGGTGATACAAAACTTCGTGGGACAAGATCTGTTACGGGCACAGAAGGTTGCTCCTCCCCTCCCACGATTTTAGGGGGAAAACCTCTGCATTAGACTGCAGCGTAGAGGTTATTGTACTCATGAGGAAAAACTGATGCATCGGGTTGAAAGGTGTTGGGAATCTCTCTCGTATTAACGTCCCTCACCCCGTCTTAGTGAATGGACCTGGCCAGGCTAAAGCCACCCCTGTATGTAAAACACGTCCTGTGTCATGGTCTTGATCTGAGAATGTCTGCCTGTGTCGTATCAGCAGGGCTAAGAAGTGATAACTTAAATGGTGTGTGCATTAATTTGGCATCATATGCATCATCTATTTAAGAAAATATAACTAAAGATAAGAAAATATGCATGCATTGAAAGAGCTTCTGCATATGGTAAGTCATGCATTTTAATGGTTCATGCATTTTGTATCTTGAATGTATGAATTTATGTCTTTCTCTTAAATATGAAAATTCTAAACATGCATGATTTGTTGTATGATTGTTTAAGTTAAATTAAATGTTAAACCATGAAATTTCTATTGAAATCCTTGTCTTGGTATTCTGTCTTACAAGTTTAGCATAATTACTCTACTTAGACATGTTGTCTGACCCTATATGGTTTAAAAATTTTTAGGTAATGAGTAGGTACTGTTTTCATCGCAAAATTTTTACATTTTGCAAATCAAACTGACCTTTGAAAAAGATTTTGAAAATAACTCGCCTCCGTTTAAAAATGCGGGAAAATTTCGTAGAATGGGACTCGCCTGTCGGTACGAGGTTCAACCGTTTCTGCCACCTTTAACAGGGGTAATTGAACCAAGGATCAATCTTATGCTATACTCTATTCAACTTGTCTAAATCATATTCTAATTTCTAAATGCACATAGAATCAGGCATGTGCTATGAATTTTCAGAAAATGCACATTTTGAAAACATGATGTTTGCTTTGAATGATTGAAATATTTAGAAAATGTAAATCTTGGAAATGATATCACATGAGAAATCGTGAAATGGGATTTGAAATATACTTCTGAGAGAAATAAAAATCGATTTTGAGAAATCCTTGACATTTGGTGAAAATCGATTCTGAGACTTGGTTTCTCTGAATTCAAACTTTGAAATTGAAATTCTAACTTAGAAAATTTGAATTTAGAACTTGGGAAATACTTGAAATATTCTTTGAAATTCAATGCTTTTGGGAAAATCGATTTTGCTATAAGACTTAGGAGATTTTGAGGAATTCAATTTCCCTTGACTTAGAATTTGAATTGGATTTGGCAAATGCATGAAATGAATGAATATGGATTTGAGGAATTGAGAAATACTTTTTTTTTGTATTTTTGAGAAATGCAGTGCATTTTTAAGTTAGCCTAAGAGTGTAGGCTGAATGTGGCTAATGTGAAGATCATAAATCTAAGTATCATTCGTATTCTGACTATGGCCAGAAATACAAATTCCACCAAGTTTATAAACTTCATAGAAGCTAGTGCATGTGCCATTCGTGTAGACCATGGTGAGTTTGAATATGCATGAATCATCATCCATCACACATTAAAAAAATAAACTATATGCAATGCTGCCTAAGCTAAGCAGGAAATGTAAATTCTTATTCCAAAGTTTAATTACAAATTACATCACTATTAAAATTTAAATACATGAAAAATAAAGTCTTCAATGTACCTGCAAAACTAGAAAACTTGGTTAATGAAAATATGTTGGCTTTTCTAGATTTATCCAATAATATCAGGAAATTGTTGGATTTTGCCAGATATAAGCCTTTTCCTTGATTCCCTTAAATAAAAATGATAAAGTATGAAATAAAATTGAATAAATATGAAAGAAAAAATATGAAATTTCGAAATTGGGGTCAAAATGACCAAAATACCCCTCATAACAAGACTATGGCCTTGAAATTAGGGTTTTTAGAAAGATATTTTGATAAAATGCAAGTTTTGAAATTTGAATGGAATAAACTCAAACCAAATATGCTATGACATGATTAAAAATATGAAATTAGGGTTAGGGATTTCGAAATTTAGGTCAAATGACCAAATTGCCCCTGATAGCAAGACTATGGCCTTGAAATCAGGGTTTTTAGAAATAGATTTTGGTAAAAACTTTGGTTTTATGCATTAAATGAAATCAAATGAGCACAAAATTAAACCTAAAGCATCCTAATATGATTATGAACATGATTAAACCCTAAAAATATATTGTAAACACCCCAAGTTTTCACTCACCTCCCCTACATCTCCACCAAACATCATCATCCAGCCTCTGAAATCGTTGGAGGGCAAAATGGTCATTTTCTGAGCTCGAACCTTACAGAAGTCTAAATTGCATCTGCAACTCTCAAAATTTCTCTAATTTTAACTCAGATGTTCAAGATTTTATTCCTGACAGGAGACAGACAGCTCCAAGTCTTGATTCAAGATTGCATTTCATAAGACATGACATTGCATATCATTGCATGAGCATTTCAAATCACTGCACTGCACAGCATGTCATTTCGAGGTTCGGAACTCTTGATTTCAAAATTTTCAATCCAGATTAGAATTTCAACTCTTTTCAAAATTGATTTCAAAACCCTGGGTCTTCAAAATTATCAATTCTTCCCATTTCACCCCCAGGATTCTGAATTTCAAAATATTTTCTCAGGAAAACGATCTGGATAGTTTTTAATGTGGATTTCAGTCACTTCACCTCAGATTTTGCCGTTTTTGACAAATTTCAAATATCTTCCTTTTACAAAATCGCCCTACAAGGGCCAACTCTTTCCAAAATTCTTGTTTTGCCCATTAGTCCAGATTTTATGAAAATTCCAAAAAGAAGTTGTTATTTTATCCTTATTTCAAAGAAGCAATGTGGGACCCACACTGAGGTGGTGTCACACAAGCTTTTTTTTTGAAAAATTTGAATTTTGAAAAAAACCCAAAAATATAGGAGCCTTGTCCCCTGGATTGGTGCCACTTGTCCTTTCTCTCTCCTCTCATCCACATGCCAAGTGTCAGTGTGGGGCTACCTTCAGAAGCCGCCACATGTCATCCCATTTATCTGCCATGTGTCACCCTATCCATCCTGCGCCATGTGTCAATCCAAGATCACCAGGAGATGCCAAGTGTCATAGGTTGTCCTGTCTAGAAAAAGTGGAGTTTGTCTCCTCTGAGGTGGCGCCACTTGAAGTGTGTCTCCTGTAGGGGACACGTGTCAACCCCTCCTTCCATCTAGAAAAGTAGCCTGACACATGTCTCTTCCTACTTTTCTCAGAAAAGTAGGAGACATGTATCACTCCTAAATTCCTACAGAAAAGGTAGGCTTGTCTCCTCTGAGGTGGCCCCATCTGGAGTGTCTCCTGCAGAGGACACATGGCAAGCCCTCATTTCCTCAGAAAAAGGCAAGTGCCATGTGTCGTTTTCTGCTTTCTTCAGAAAACTAGAATTTAAACATTCAAATCTCCTCATAGGTGGTGCAAATCCTGAACTTCTACCTTTTCCAGGTTATCTGAGATGGCGCCACATGGCTTGGCCCACCTTCTCTCCCCTCTGCCACGTGTCATTCTCTGCTTCTTTCAGAAAAAGTAGAGGACACATGTCCTCTCCCTACTTTTTTCAGAAAAGTAGGAGACACATGTCACTGCCCTCTTTTTCCTCCCTCTTGCCACATGGCATTGTAGGAGCCACCCTGAGGTGGCGCCACATGTCCACCCTCCATTCCTCTAGGGCCAACCTCCATTTGAGTTTCAAACTCCCCCCTGAGGTGGCGCCATTTGAGAAAGCCTCTCCAGACAGCTGACACTTGTCCGCCACATGTCCACCCTCCATTCCTCCAGGGCCAACCTCCATTTGAATTTCAAACTCCCCCCTGAGGTGGCGCCATTTGAGAAAGCCTCTCCAGACAGCTGACACTTGTCCACCACATGTCCAGACCTCCCTGCACCAGAAAAAGTAGAAACCCCCCCCCCATGAGGTGGCGCATTTTGCTTCCTCCCTTCATGTTCTCCTGCCACATGGCATCGTAGGAGCCACTCTGAGGAAATGCCACATGTCAGCCCCTCCTTTCCTGCAGAAAAGCAAAATTTCAAACATTTGAACTCCCCAAAGGTGGCGCCACATGGCATGCCCCTACTATTCCAACTTTACACCTCAGAACACCTTTTGAGGTGGCACCATTCCAGGACTCCACTTGGCTCCATTTTTATTTTTATTTTATTTTTAATAAAGGTAGCCCACCATGAGGTGGCGCCACCTGAGGACTCCCTACAAAAGGTGAGTTTGAATTTCAAATTCCAAGAGAGCACCCTCTGAGGTGGCGCCTTCTGGGAGCTCCCTGCAGAGAGAATCAAGCAAACTTTTGAAAAATTCCAAATTCCCCCTGCTGAGATATCTCACCCACAAAATTTCCATTTTTATTTTTCTCAAAAAATCAAAATAGCCTTTTGAGGTGGCGCCATCTGAGGGCTCCCTGCAGAAGACAAATTCGAATTTCAAACCCCTCAGATGGCACCCCCTGAGATGGCGCCACATGGAGGGCTCAGATCCAGCCTGTTTGAATTTCAAAAATTTTTAGAAAATTTATAAAAACAAGGGTTCACGCCTAGCCTGGAGGAGATCATTTTGTTTTAGCTTTTATGAACTTGGAAAATCCGACCTAGCCTTCCTAAAATCAGATTTTGAACTGTGGAAATCGTGCCCCCTTTGGCTCATTGAAGAAGGTGGAGTAGAGCTCGTGCTGTGGCGAATTCGATTCCAACAGAGGTCGATTTTTGTGAACCATCCGAAGCTTGGAGCGAAGGACGAAGGAAGCTCGCGATAGCTGCCCCCTTTCAAGAGCTCCTACGCTGCGTAACGAAGCAAGGTGCACTTCTTTTCCCCTTGATGTGATTCTATAATCCGAATCGGGAGTCGTTTGAAGAAAGAGCTCATCCGAGGGATGGATTGAGCTATTCTCATAAAACGACATATATAAAAATGTTTTGTTATGCTTCCTTGATGATTTTTAATATTCATATAGTTAGCTAGGTTTAATTTGCATTTCATTTCATTCATTTAGCATATTTCATGAATTAATTAGGATTAATTTAGCCTTTATTTCAATTCTGCTTATTTTGAGTAGGTCTCTGTTTTTGTCAGTCAGTCCACATGTCATTTCATGCATTTGTTTTTTACTAAAAATCCCAAAAAAATCACGGAATGCGTCCTTAGGTGTTCCTAAAATTTTGCCAAAAATTCGGAGCCATTTGAATTTGTTTACTGTGGTAAAAATTCAAAATGGCAAGTCGGGTTTTGTTACCCGGGATACGTTTTGAAAATCATTTGCCGACTTGTAAAATCGAGATATATCTCATGGGAGATCCGATTTTAGATCCGGAAAATGTTTTGAACTCGGGAGAATGTCTAGTTTTTAATATGATTTTTTCCGATTTTTCTGATTTTTTTTTTATGTCTGACAAAAATCCGAGAGTTCAGGACACATGTCAGAGCCTAATTTGAGCCTCTGAGATCTTGGATCGACTTAGGGCTATGGTTTCTCTTTGTGTGTTGCTCCAAATCCAAAACTGTAAAAAGTGAAAGTGGTGTCCGAGATGTCCTCTGTTTGAATCTGAAAGCCTGTAATTTTTAGAACAGTGTTGACCCCTGCTTCGGATTTTTCTTGTCCGCCCCCTGTTTTTCTACATTTGTCTGTTCTGTTAGTTTAGGCAGGAATAGTTATATTTTTATCTTTGTTTCTGTTGATCAAATGCCGAAGTCATAAACATAAAAATTGTTCATGTTGGTGTCTTTCATATCTCTGATTAATTTCATAAATTTTCATGGATGTTTTATATTTTTTTGGCATTTTACATCAGATTAGGGTGATTTTTACCTCTGTCAGAACTAAATCTCTGTTATTGAACTCACCATGGCTCAAATCCCAAGGCTGTAAAAACCAAAAATGTTCCATTTTGGGTTTTTTAGCAGTATGCAAAATATCAAAAGTTTTCATGGTGTAAATCTTGCATTATCATGTTAAGCATTGCATTTGGTTCGGATCCATAGGCAAAATCCACCATTTTAGAACTTTCTTTGAATTGTAGCATTTAAATCATATCATTTCATGATTTTTAGCATTCTAGGCTGTTTATCAGAGTAAGTAGATGCTTCATACCGAATTTGGTGCAATTTGGAATCCATTTGAGGTTCGGATTATCCATAATACCAAAATAGGGTCCCGCAGGACCCGGATCCAAGTGAAAAACAAGCGAAAATCGTTATTTTTGATAAATTGCAAAATACCAAATTCTGATTTTACAGTCTTAATGTGTCTATCAGCATGTCATCATATCTCTTACTGCATTTCATCATCATTTGATTCAATTTGAATTTCAAAATCTCAATTTTACCAAGTTTTCCTTAAAAAACCCTTATTTTAAAGGTATAACTTTATAATTAGGGGTATTTTGGTCATTTTGACCACCATTCCGAATTTCAAATTATTTTTTTACTGAATTTCCTGCATTTACATCATTTCAAAACATCAAGGAAGCATGAGAATAGGGTTTATATCCAATTAAATCCAATAATTTCATAATATTATTGGAAAATCTTGGAAAAACCCACATATTTGAGCTAACTTTATTTCAAGCTTGGCAGGGACATTCCAAAGAAGGAGCTGAAGTCTGCAAATTTCTTTTATTTCCTTTATTTAGTGATGTAATAATGTAAATTCTGGAATAAGAGATTTAATTTCCTGCTTAGACTAGGATGCATATCATATAGTTTGAATTTATGCAATATCATGTTTCTATGATTCATGCATTTTATTTCAAAAGCACTATGGATGTTCACGAATGGCACGTGCACCAACTCTTAGGGAGTTGATGGACTCGGTGGGATCCATATTTACGGCCCTAGTCGGAATATGGACGAGACCCAGATCCATCATCTTTCTATTAGTCACATTGAGCCTACACTCTTAGGCTATCTTAAAATGCACATCATATTTCCAAAGTTTTCAAAATCATGTGCATCAAATCAACTAAGTTCTGAACATATTCATGGTCACAGTCAGAATATGTGAAGGATTTATTTGGACTTAATGTACATTTTCCAACCAATTCCTCAGAAAATCTTTTCAAAGTGCATTCATTTACTCATGTCATTTGCATCATGAAATCATTGATTTTCTCAAGATTTTCTCAAGAAAACTTCATTCTCAAGAAATCGATTTCTCAAGAAATTCTAAGGATTTTTCAAAATCGGTTTTCCAAAGACAAGTTTTTCCACAGTTTTCCCAGGAAAATGATATTTTCTTAAGATATTCAAAAGAGTTTTCCAATCTTTCTTCAAGATCCAAAATCGATTTCCAAGTATTTCAAAAGGTAAAATTCCCAGGATTTCGATTCCCCAAGTTTTGAATTTCCTTCTCCAATGAGTTTTCCTATAAATTTTCCATCATTTTTCTAAGAAAACTCTCAAAGTCCAAGTCTTCCTAAGAAGTGTTTCCCTTTTCAAAAGGTTCATCTTTTCTCAAGAATCACTTCCATTTTCCCAAGATTTTCAACTATTTCTGATTTTTCCACATCTTTATAAGCTTTCTCATGTTTTCAAAAACCCCTTTTTTATCTGAGTTTCTTGAGAAATTGACCTTTTTCCTGAGAGATTCTTTCCAACTCCAAATGTTTTTCTAAGCATACATCATGTTTTCCAACTGGCATTTTCCAAAATCTCATAGCACATGCCTGAATTCTCTGTGCATTTAGGATAGAACATAACTTTGATAATTTAACTAAGTCAAGCACGATTTTGGTCCTTGGTTCGATTACCCCTGTTAAAGGCGGCAGGAACGGTTGAACCTCGTACCGACAGGTCGAGCCCCATCCCATGGATTTTCCCGCAATTTTCAAAACGGAGGCGAGTATTTCAAAACATTTCCAAAATCCAGTCAAAGTTTGAATCGCGAAAGCGTTTCCTCTTTCTCTCTTCTGCAAGGAAGGGAAGACGGGGGAAAAATTTCGCGACGATAACATATATGCTTATGCACGAAAATCCAATAATATCACAAAAACTGTGATTTTAGCAGTGTTTTTGGATCTTTTAGGAACCCGGTTTTGCAATTTGCTTAATTCAGCCATCAAATGGATTCCAAAATCCATAAAATTGGTACCTGCACTTGTTATAACCCTAATGTCGAATTGGAATTATAAAAATAATTTTTTGACATTAAATTAATCCGAAAATTGCATTAAACCCTAAAATATGCTATTTTGACCTAATTCACCAACCAGTCTCAATCCAAGACCTGAACCAGGGGTCAAATCTCCATGGAAATTTATGAAATTTTACAGAGAAAAACTAAGAAGAAATACGAAGATTTTTCAATTTACATATCGGAAAAATCATCTCCGTTCAGGGAGAAACCCTTCCGACAATCTGAGCTAAAATATATCACTCTTAACAGGGATTAAAACAGCTATTCCAGATTGAAAATACAGACATAAATAGCAATCCTAAACAAAAAACTCTGAAATTTTAGTGGTGAACCGTAGACAGAAAAATAACAATACTCATATTTTACAGATCATGAATCGGATCTGTGGTTTGGGATTTATGACTAACACAAGTCTGATTAGGGTTTTGGTAAACCCTAACGAGTTTTAAATTTAAAAACAGATTCTCTAAAAGGGGAAAAATACTAAATAGTGATCAAAAAATCTGAAAATTTCACAGCAGACAGATATACTCAACATGAATCCATATCATTTTACAGATCTAAAATCGGATATAATATGAGAGAAATATCATAACAGCAAGTTACCTTTTTTATTTTAACCACGATTTTAAAGCTTTAAAAACCCGATTTGATGTCTGATTTTTTTGACAAGGTTCCCGAGATCCAAAACCTCTGATTTTTCTACAGTAACTCAATAACTCATGCATGCATCACATATAAAAAAATCAGAAATAAACAATGAGTACTTCAATCCGAAATAACATTATCTTTACTGTTCTAAACTTAAAACACACAGAAATTTAAGAAACTTGACAAACCATGCATTAACTAATGTAAATAAATAAAATAAACCATAAAACAGTAAATAAAACTTATTTCTATGCTATAGAACGTAAAACAAACATGAATAAACCATGAAAATAAAATAAAAACAGGGAATCAATGGCTGGAATTTGATATCACCTTTAAAACATAGATTTAACCCATTAAAAATGGTAAATCATATATTTTATTGGTTAATAATGTAAAGAATCATATTAAAATTAATTCTAATGGATTAAAATCTCTGTAAATCACCCAAAACAGGGTTAGATCACCTTCTTGGATCGTTCTTGCTGATTCTTGATGGTTCTTGAGGTTGAATCCATGGTTTAATCCATGAAGGTGATGGTGCCAATGGCTAAATCATGCTTAAAACAATGAAAAATATTAAATAAAAACTAAAAATTAAAGAAAATAATTACCTTGAGGTTGCTGTAATGGAGGAAGGGCTGCAGAGGAGAGAGAAGCTCCAAGAGTTGAAGGTAAGTGAATCATGAAAATCGTCCCCCCTATAGCCTCTTTTTATAATAAATTTTTAGGTTAAAAATCAACAATTTTGAAAACTTTGGACTCTCTAAGGGGGGGCGATTTTTGGGTGGAGTTACCTATATGCCCTTGACCTAAATTATCCTAATTAATCCCTAATTAACCCCTAACTAAACCTAAGAATCCCCCAAATGTGGCGCCACTTGGCATTTTCTCACATTGGGTTTTTAAAGTTTTAACTAAAACTTTTAAAAAACAACAATTTAAAAACCAAACTTTAAAAATGAGTTTTCAAAATAGATTTTGACTCTTCTAAACTTCTAAAACTAACCAAGACACTGACTAAGCCTAAGCTAACCCTGACTTTCTCAAATGTGGCACCACCCCGAGTGGGCCCTACTTGATTTTTTTCAAAAAGTGATTTTAAAACTTGAAATTGAAGGAGTTTTCAAAAGGATTTTCAAAAGCAATTTTAAAATTAGAATTTTTTGAAATGGCATAGGGTTCTAACTGAATTAGAATCCCTCTGGATATGGTGCCAACTGAGTGGGCCCACATCGAGTTTTAGAAATTTTGAAATAAACACTGAAAATGGCTTTGAAAAGGGGTTAAAATCGATATTTGAAATTCAAGATCTTTGAAAATAGGGTCTCAAGCGAACTGGAACTCCGAGTTAGAGTCCTGAACTCTTAGGACTCTGAGATTTTAGATTTTAAAAGCCAAATAAAAGAATTTTCCAAAAGATTTTATCAAGAAATGATGAAATAGGTCAGAAAACACAGTCAGGGTTAGACTCCTAACTCGACCGAACTCTAAAATAGAATCCTGAACTAACTGGACTCTGTAAAATGACCTAAATTTCGAAAACAAACGAAAAAGATTGAAAATGGAAGTAAAACAGACTTCAAAACAGACTCCTGACCGGATCAGGACTCTGAGACAGAGTCCTGATCGGACTGAAACTTTCAAAATTTTGAGAAATTTGATGAATAGAGGAATTCAGAAGCGACACCACCTCAATGGGTCTCATCTGTGAATTGAAATCGATTAAAATTTGAATTTGAAATGAATCCAGATTGTTTCCTTGAGAAAATATTTCGAAATATAAAGTCCTGGGGTTGGAAAATGACAGAGTGTTGAATAAAAACCCAGGTTTTGAAATTGATTTTGAAATAAAAGCTTTAAAATTCAAATCTGGATTGAATGTTTTGAAAACAGGAGTGCTGGATCTCGAGAATGAGATGTAATGGCATGCAATGCGATGAAATGATATGCAAAATGTATGCAGTGATATGCAATTACTTTTGAAATGGACAAACACTAGATGAGTGTGAAAATTTGGGGTGTTTACAGATGCCCTTCTTTGCTGCTAAGCCGGTTGAAAGCCGAGCTTAGTGGCAAAGAAAACACACCAAATTTGGATTATAAAAATGCCCCAGTTAGATAAATCTGACTGGGTATGAAAGAATTAATCCAAGTGATGATGATAGATATGAAACGGAGAATAAGAAGAAAATTTTATTTCAGAATGAAGTGAGATTCAGGTTTTGCCCTTAACCTGGATGGGACAGAAAATACCTCGTGTCGAAACGAAGCTCAGGCTTAACCCTTAACCTGACCGGGTTGAAAATGGAATACCTCATCAAAGGAGGCCTAGGTTTATACCCTTAACCTGATTGGGTGGAAAATGGGAATACCTCATCAAAGGAGGCTCAGGTTTGTACCCTTAACCTGATTGGGCAGAAAATGGAATACCTCATCAAAGGAGGCCCAGGTTTGTACCCTTAACCTGATTGGGCAGAAAATGGAATACCTCATCAAAGGAGGCTCAGGTTTGTACCCTTAACCTGATTGGGCAGAAAATGGAATACCTCATCAAAGGAGGCTCAGGTTTGTACCCTTAACCTGATTGGGTAGAAAATGGAATACCTCATCAAAGGAGGCTCAGGTTTGTACCCTTAACCTGATTGGGCAGAAAATGGAATACCTCATCAAAGGAGGCTCAGGTTTGTACCCTTAACCTAATTGGGCAGAAAATGGAATACCTCATCAAAGGAGGCTCAGGTTTATACCCTTAACCTGATTGGGTAGAAAATGGAATACCTCATCAAAGAAGGCTCAGGTTTGTACCCTTAACCTGATTGGGTAGAAATGGAATACCTCATCACAGGTTTGTACCCTTAACCTGATTGGGTAAAAAAAAATGGAATACCTCATCAAAGGAGGCTCAGGTTTGTACCCTTAACCTGATTGGGCAGAAAATGAAATACCTCATCAAAGGAGGCTCAGGTTTATACCCTTAACCTGATTGGGCAGAAAATGGAATACCTCATCAAAGGAGGCTCAGGTTTATACCCTTAACCTGATTGGGTAGAAAATGGAATACCTCATCAAAGGAGGCTCAAGTTTGTACCCTTAACCTGATTGGGTAGAAATGGAATACCTCATCAAAGGAGGCTCAGGTTTGTACCCTTAACCTGATTGGGTAGAAAATGGACAGAATCCTCGAAAGAAGAGACCGTGATGGAACCTTCGGATTTCCGCACAATGAATCCGATAGGGGTTTTGCAAAAGGAAGGAAATTGGGGTCCCTAAAGCTTGAAAAGGGTTTGATTTTGGGCATCTCATTGCTGAGACTAAATAGCTTTTGAAATTGCCTTTTGCGGAAATTGGTGGCTTAACCTTAAGCCGAAATTGGACTGTCTATGGTGGGACAGTGGGGACATAGGGAAGTGTGCGAATCTGAGAGCCCGTGCGCTCAGATTATACCAAAGAAGGGAATGAACCTTGAAAACTCCCGTAATCAAGTCATAAAAGGGATAACAACTGTTGTCAGGATGCACCAAAGATGAACCTCAAGCTCTCGTTTCACGCTAGGATAGCCAGAAAATATTGTCAAATTGTTGAAAATTGTTGTTGATTCAAAATAATTGAAAATGATGCACATTGTTTTGAAAGTATTCCCTCTTTTCTACATGAAATATTACCTCCGACTGGGCCTAACTCCGTAGAATCAAGATTCAAATTCAAATTGCTTGCGATTGGCTTTCTTTCAAGAAAGCTATCAATTTACTTGATATGGACAGGAAAGAAAGTATTCTTGATATTGCGAGAGCTATTGGTGAAAGAACATTGATAAAAGAATTTCACAAAATTAAAGAAAATTCTTGATAGATTTGGAAGTCTGATATCCTGGGATTCTTTTCTCATAATGATCTTTCTGCACTCTCTTTTTAGCAGATTGGAGCTCTCTTGGATTTTTCGGGAATTTCATCATCCTTCATTTTGGAGATGTCCTGACTTGTCTCTCTTTTTTTTTTTTTGGAAGGGTACGTCACAAACTCCTTCATCTCAGAGATGTTCCGATCCTTCTTTTCTCTCAGGGATTATCTTGGTAGTTATTGGCTCTTTGGTTGAGAATCTCTTGATGATAGCAGAAATTAAATATCTTTTAGGGTTTGTCGGTAGGCTCATCACACTCGCCTTCATCTCGACGGTGATCTAAACTTTCCCTGGAAGGATCCGTCACAAACTCCGTCATCTAGGAGATGATCCAAATCTTCTTTGGCCCCGGGGGTCGACTCGCTTAATTCGCCTTCATCTTGACGAAAATTGAGAGATCCCTTTTGCAGATATTTAATTGCAGCTTAGGTGATTGAGGAGATATGGAGATTGAGCGGATTTTTCTGTATCACCCAGGATATTTCGACTACTTTTTTTTTCAAGAATGGTCTTTAAAAATGTGCCATTGACTGCGATCAATATCAATCACTCATGGCTTTGCAACAACATTGAGTTTTCTTTACTGGCCATATCGAGGATTTATTCTTCATCCTTTTGGTTGGCCAATAGAAAGATTTTGAATTTTGAATCCTTTTTCGCGAAAGCATTGCCCTTTCGGAAGTAATAGTGGAGGTATTCTAAAGTAATAATTTTGTGCAATAAAGACTTTTGAAATCAACAAATATTTAATGACAATTTGGCAAAATTTTCTTGAAATCCTTTTGTGAAAGCGAGCATTTGAAGCACAACGCAACACATCCATGACAAAAATTCTCTTCTCCTTTCCCCAAAGGAGAAGATTCAGAAATTGGAATTGGGAATTACTCCTCTCTTCCCTGAAGAGGAGGTGTTTGCAAAACGAACTTTCGAAGAGAAATTAAGCTTTCGTCAAAACTTCCTAACATTAGGCTTCTCTTATGGAAAGGGGGCCGAAATTGGTGAGGTTGGTAAATTGGTCATGAAGGAACGAGTTCATCACACTCTCCCTGAAAAGAGGGTCCTTCATGATGAAATGGCCTAGTCTGAAATTATGGGGGCCACAAGGAAAGCAAGTCTCCGTCGAGTCTCTCCCTATAAAAAGGGTTCCTTGTGTGAAATTTGGAATTTTGTTTTGCAAACGGTTCACAAAGACACGGGTCCCTTCAAACTCTCCCTGAAAAGGGGCTAAGTGAACGAATTGGATAGCATGCGAAAAGAGTGAGCTCCCTCGAACTCTCCCTATAAAAAGGGTCTCTCGCAAGAGAAAATTTTTGAAATTGGGTATTGGGTGACTCAAAAGGGTCAAATTTTGGAAATTGAAATTTTGAAATTTGATATTTGAAATTGGAAATTGGAAATTGGAAATTGGAAATTTGGAAATTGATAATTGGAAATTGATAATTGGAAATTGGAAATTAGAAATTGGGAAATTGGAAATTTGGAAATTGAAAATTTGGAAATTGAAAATTGGAAATTTGGAAATTTTGGAATTTTGGTGAGTGATCAGCACAAAGACTGAACTCAAGAGGTCGACTGACATGACCATTCAGTGGAACACTAACACGAGTGCTCGATTTTGAAAGGATACCGGTATGCATACCGGTTTAAAAATGTACTAGTTTGGATACTGGATCTTGGTTCAGTTCTGGTGTTTGTCTTTCAATCTTGAACCGTTAGGAATTGTGATGGGATTGAAATCTCAATACTGACCAGGTCGTTATTAATGCGATTGCATGCAAATGAATGCAAATTGATGCACATGAATGCATAGGTGCATGAAATGAGAGATTTGTTTATCCTGCCTGCATACAAGATATTTGTAGATAAAAACAAAATTTTAAAATGCCCCAGTGTAACTGGGAAAAGAATTTTGATTATTATTAAAGAAAATTTGGAAGAATTACAAAGAATAGGAAATTGTTCAAGTATAGAATTTTTTCAAATGTCGAGCATTGATGGGATCTGGTAATTCTATTCCATCAGCAGTGATGAGCCGATATGAATTGCGAGGTAGTGCCTCTTTGACAACATAAGGACCTTCCCAATTTGGCGACCATTTGCCACCTGGGCGATGCCTGAGATAAGCTGTTGATCTGAGCACTAGATCATTGACCCGAAATTTTCTCTCAATGACAGATTTTGCATATTGTCGGGCTATCCTCTGGCGATACAATTGAGCATGCTCTGCTGCTCTGAGCCTTCTTTCATCGAGCAAATCAAGCTGTACCAGTCGCTGTTGCTGATACTGATCAAGAGGTAATTCTAGAAGTGATGCAAATTTCAGAGCAGGTTTCTGAACATGTAGAGGCAGCACTACTTCAGTTCCATAGACAAGTTCTGACGGAGTAGCATTCGTTGGAGTTCGAATGGTGGTTCTGTATGCCCATAATGCATCGTGAATCTTTTCATGCCAGTCACGAACCGTTTCTAAAGTTCGCTCCAGGATTCGAATCAGAATCTTATTGGTGGCTTCTGCCTGACCATTCCCCTGAGGATAATAAGGAGCGGAAAAATGATGATGAATTTTGAACTTTGAGCAGAATGTCCTCATTCTCTCATTCTTGAAATGACTGCCATTATCCGACACAATATCATGCGGTATACCGAAACGGCAAAGGATATTCTTATGGATGAAAGAAACCACGTGTCGACCTTCTACTGTGCGTAGAGTGACTGCTTCTACCCATTTAGTAAAATATTCTGTTGCGGCAAGAAAATACTTATGACCATTGGAGGCTGAAGGAGTGATGGGGCCTACGACATCGAAAGCCCACATGGAAAATGGCCATGGCGAGACGACAGATTGCAAGTATGTCGCTGGCGCATGAATGGAAGGCGCATGCATCTGACATTGAACGCACTTCTTCACAAAACGATAGCAATCTTGTTGCATAGTTCTCCAATAATATCCTGCTCGGATGATTTGTTTGACGAGAGTCTGATAGCCAACATGACCACCGCAAATGCCTTCATGTGCTTCTTGCACAACTTCTTTGGCTTCTTCTTCGTCCAAACATCTGGAATACTCAAAACTGAATCCACGACGATAAAGGACGTCGGCAAGAATAAAATATCGAGCAGACATGCGTTGAATTGCTCGCTGCTCTCTCTTTGATAATTCTGAGGGAAATTCGCCAGTTTTAATGAAATTCTTGATATCATGATACCAAGGCTTCTTCTTCTGCTCAGCCTGGTTTATCTGCTCTATTGGAACGAAAGCGGGTTGATCAAGTCTGCCAATTTCAAATGAGCGACAAGATTCTCCACTCCTGAAAGACATGATGGATCCCAGATTAGCTAAACTGTCTGCAACTTGATTGAAATCTCTCTTGATATGAAAAAGTTGGAATTCTTCGAATTTGTTGGCAAGAGCTGAGACAATCTTCTGGTAAGGAAGTAATTTCTGATCTTTCACTTGCCATTCGGCCAGAACTTGATTGACGATTAACAAAGAATCGCCATAAGCATGCACTCTTTTGACATTGAAATCCTGTAGAATTTTCAGACCTTGTATCAAAGCTTCATACTCGGCCATATTATGAGTGCACTGAAAATCTAGTTTAAGAGAAAAGGGAATCATCTCCTTCTCTGGTGTAATTAGCAGAATTCTGATTCCTATGCCTGCCATATTCTTGGAACCGTCGAAGAATAAATTCCAAATTGGGGATTGTTGAATATTGCAGATCCGCTCATCGGGGAAATCATCCTCAGCTTTAACATCCTCTGCTAGAGGAAAATCTGCTAATTGGTCTGCAATTGCTTGGCCTTTGATAGATTGCTGAGAGACATATTCCAGGTCGTATTGCATTAATAGGACTTGCCATTTGGCGATTCGTCCGCTGAGAAATGGTTGTTCAAGGACGTACTTGAGAGGATTTAATTTAGATAGAATCTTGACTTCAGACGCCAATAGATAATGTCGCAATTTCTGACACATCCATACCAGAGCTAGGCATGTCTTCTCTATCTGAGAGTATTTCTTCTCATAATCAATAAAGGTCTTGCTCACATAGTAAATGGCATGTTCTATCAAGCTGCCTTCTTCGTATTGCGCCAGGAATCCGCCGCAAACAACTTGATTAACTGAAATGTATAGCAATAGGGGTTTCCCTAATTCTGGCGGCTTTAAAACAGGAGGATTGAGAAGATATTTCTTGATGCGTTCGAACGACTGCTGACACTCTGGTCCCCATTCGAACCTCACTCCTTTTCTGAGCAAATGATTGAAAGGATCACATCTCATGGCCAAATTAGAAATGAATCGCCGAATTGATTGCATGCGTCCTTGAAGGCTACACAATTCTTTGAGATTAGTCGAGGGCGGCATGCCAATGATAGCTTTGGCCTTAGCGGGTCTATCCCCTTCTTGCTGACCAAGAAGCCTAGCAACTTGCCTGATTCGACTCTAAAAACACATTTTTGTGGATTGAGTCTTAGCTTGTAAAGAATGAGTCACTTGAAAACTTGATTGAGAGCTTCGATGTGATCTTCCTCTTCTTTGGACTTTACCAGAATATCATCGACATAGGCATCCATGATTTTGTGCATCTGATCATGAAACATAACGGCCATAGCGCGCTGATAAGTGGTTCCAGCATTCTTGAGCCCAAAAGGCATGACTGTATAACAGAAAGTGCCCCATGGCGTGGTAAAAGATGTTTTAGATTGGTCACGAGCGGCCAACTTGATTTGATTATATCCCGAGTATCCGTCCATAAAGGAGAACATAGCATGCCCGGTTGTGCTATCGACTAGGAGATCAATGTTTGGGAGCGGATAGTCATCCTTCGGACTGGCTTTATTGAGATCACGGAAGTCGATACAGATTCGCACTTTCCCATTCTTCTTAGGAACTGCTACGATATTCGCCAACCAATCCGGGTAATCAATTGCTCGAATGAATCCTGCTTTAAGCAGATCCTCAAGTCCTTCCTTGACCTGTTGCTCGATTCGAGGATCCATTTTTCTCAACTTCTGCTTGACTGGTTTCGCCTCAGGCTTCAAAACAAGGCGATGCTCCACCAATTTCGGATCTAAACCTGGCATATCCAGATAGGTCCATGCGAATACTTCTTCATGCTGCTTGAGGAAATTAGTGAGCCTTTCTTTCTCTCCTGGGCTCAAACCACTGCCAATTTTGAGAATTCTAGGATTGTCTTCTGATCCGATATTGATATTCTCAGTCGAATCTTGAACTAAGGATGATGGCTCATCTTGCTTCTGAACCAACGCAAATTCTGGCAGTTCCTGAAGAGCTGAATCGAACTCTGCGGATTCTTCTGACTGTTTTGCAGTTTGACCACATTCTGCTCTTATTCTGACCTGATGAATTATTGCTGATTTCAAACAAGCTTTTGGATTAAGAACGAGCTTCTTGATAGATCGGGAAGACATTCTGAAAATTGGAGGATAAATTGATTTAAGGAAATTGCTCATCATGAAATAAATTGCTTTTATTGAAAATAATTGGAAAGATAAAAGAGCAAAATAATTTCAATTTTGTGAAGATTTAATATTGAGGAGTAAAGAGACAAACGGCATCAAGATAGACAAAGGAAACTGGCAACTTTATTGAAAGATAGAATTAATCAAAATGACAATGATGAAAATGAAATGGGATATCATCTCGACAAAAGAATAGAAAAGGAAAGACAAAGGAATTCTTCTAATGCGCTCCCTTAATGAAAACAGTCCCTTTCTGAGATCTTCGGCCATTAAATCCCAATCTGGTTCTTTTAGGGCAGTGCTGAGGAATCACTGGTTGAAGACGACCATCTTCATTTTTGCCTAGGCCTCGAAAAGGCTGGTAGCCGTGCTTCACTAATAAATCAAATCCCTTCTTAGCTTTCATAAATTGGGAGAATAGCGGATGATCCTTAAGTGTGTTGTAATCAATTCGTCCTCCAATCTTGAAGAACTGTGGACCTTCCCATCGGGTCGCAGCCACTGTATGCTCGGGTCGCTCTGTCATCTGCATGATTCCTGAATCCTCTTCGAAGCTGACCTCTTCAATACCCCTAATGCTAGGGATATCAGTAGTGAAAGAGGGCCTGGGAACCATGGGCTGTGCTAGCCTCTGCTCCGGATCTTCGCCTAAGACTGTCGTGATTATACCACCTTTTGACCACTTGATGCACTGATGAAGAGTAGATGGTACTGCGTTTGTGTTGTGGATCCATGGTCTCCCGAGAAGTAGATTATAAGTGGGCGGCACATTGACCACGTGAAAGAGAATTGAATGGACCGAGTAGTCAATGAAGATCTCTAGGAATATTTTTCCTTTCGCTGTTTGGCCATGATTGTCGAACCCATAAATGGTGATTGGATCTGGAATGTATTC